>NW_026576248.1:97500-135156 GCF_028641065.1 Leucoraja erinaceus
ATAGAGTGGATGTGGAGAGGATGTTTCCACTAGTGGGAGAGTCTAGGACCAGAGGGCACAGCCTCAGAATTAAAGGACGACCCTTTAAGAAGGAGATGAGGAGGGATTTCTTTAGTCAGATGGTGGTGAATCTGTGGGATTTGTTGCTACTGACGGCTGTGGAGGCCACAAGTCAGTGGATATTTTGAATTGGAGATTGAAAGGTTCTTGGTTAAGGTTAATGGCAGGCCAGGTTATGGGGAGAAGGCAGGAGAATGGGGTTAGGAGGGAGAGATAGATCAGCCATGATTGACAGGCGGAGTAGACTTGATGGGCCGAATGGCCCAATTCTGCTCCTGTGACTTTATAAACATAAATGCAACAATTCTTACACTCTTCCTCCAGTGATACATCCCTCGGGAATAGAGTTCCATGTCGTTTTTAGTTTGATGGCTGGGAGGTTTGCAAGGTAGCCCAGTGATGCCTGGTGTTCCATCTTATACCGCTGGCAATTCTCACCCCATCTGTACATCACCTGGACAATTTAAAACACAAAAACAGCTTCCACAGTCAAGCCGGCATTGGTGCATTTGTCTGGAGAAACCAAACTGGCTCTCCGGTGGATAGAAACATAGAAATTAGGTGCAGGAGTAGGCCATTCGGCCCTTCGAGCCTGCACCGCCATTCAATATGATCATGGCTGATCATCCAACTCAGTATCCCGTACCTGTTTCTCTCCATACCCTCTGATCCCCTTAGCCACAAGGGCCACATCTAACTCCCTCTTAAATATAGCCAATGAACTGGCCTCAACTACCCTCTGTGGCAGAGAGTTCCAGAGATTCACCACTCTCTGTGTGAAAAAAGGTTCTTCTCATCTCGGTTTTAAAGGATTTCCCCTTTATCCTTAAGCTGTGACCCCTTGTCCTGGACTTCCCCAACATCGTGAACAATCTTCCTGCATCTAGCCTGTCCAACCCCTTAAGAATTTTGTAAGTTTCTATAAGATCCCCTCTCAATCTCCTAAATTCTAGAGAGTATAAACCAAGTCTATCCAGTCTTTCTTCATAAGACAGTCCTGACATCCCAGGAATCAGTCTGGTGAACCTTCTCTGCACTCCCTCTATGGCAATAATGTCCTTCCTCAGATTTGGAGACCAAAAAACTGTACGCAATACTCCAGGTGTGGTCCCTCAACTGCAGTAGAACCCCTGCTCAACTCAAATCCTTTTGCTAGAAAGCTAACATACCATTTGCTTTCTTCACTGCCTGCTCACCTGCATGCCTACTTTTCAATGACTGGTGTATGACACCCAGGTCTCGTTGCATCTCCCCAAATCCTTTTAGATTAATATCTGAAAGCAGAAGGTAAAGATGCAGAAGGTGGGGAGACAAGATGAGAGAGATACAGCAGATCATGCCAAAGTACCATTCGCTTTACCCGTTCACTGCCTGCTGCACCTGCATGCCTACTTTCAAAATACCTGGTGTACCATGACACCCAGGTCTCGCTGCATCTCACCTGTTTCCTAGTCGGTCCCCCCCCACACCCCCCCCCCCCCCCCCCCCCCCATTGCTTTGTGTATCCCAGTGTCGTTGTGCCTTACCATGGCCTTGTGTGGGTTGGGACTGGCAGCGTCCACACATATCTTCCAGCGACTGTCTTCTGCCAGCTCCACGATGCGCAGCTGCACCCTGGGCCTGCCCCTGGCACTACCCACCGTGCCAGACAGCTGGTAACCCTGCAGCCTGCCATCAGACGTCGTGGCTTTGGCAATGATGGTGAGCGAGGGGGTTCCCAGCTCCTCCGACAGCAGCTGTCATTGGACAGAAACACCACTTCCAGTTCATAGAAACATAGACAATAGGTGCAGGAGTAGGCCATTCGGCCCTTCAAGCCAGCACCGCCATTCAATATGATCATGGTTAATCATCCACGATCAGTACCCCGTTCCTGCCTTCTCCCCATATCCCTTGATTCCATTAGCCCGAAGAGCTAAATCTAACTCTCTCTTGAAAACATCCAGTGAATTGGCCTCCACTGCCCTCTGTGGCAGAGAATTCCACAGCATTTCAGTCTCAGTTTATTGTCATGTGCAGTTAGTGTTGCCACTGTCCCGTATTAGCTGCGACATCCCGTATATTGGGGCTAAATCGGTTTGCCCCGTACGGGACCGCCCTTGTCCCGTATTTGACCGCTACTACTCGGGTCGAGGGGACTGTCGGGTCGGAGCGCTGTGTCCGGCCCCCGCCTCACCCGTCCCGACGTAGTGCAGCCCATGGAGTGCAGCAGCAGCAGCAGCAGCAGCAGCGCCTCGCCCGTGGCCCCGTCGGTCGGTCGGCAGCCCGGCCAGCTGTCCGACCTTCGGACCTTCGCTGACCGCCGACACCACCAACTCATCATTCACCCAGCCACGGCCGAGTGGGTCAACGAATTGCAGTGGGAAACTTGTCCCTGATTTGGGAGCGAGATAGTTGGCAGGCCTGCGTGCAGTTCAGTGATCAGTACGAGCTGCTTTTAATTTCATTGTACATGTATAGTGACAATAAATGGCATATCTATATCTATATCTATCAAGGAGATGGATTTCATGCTGTGGTTTCATAACATTCTGAGCGCTGCAGTGTTTAAAACCATAAGGAAAGAAGTTACAGTCCAGGTACAGTGGAAGGTTTGTGTTGTGGAACAACTATACATGATTACAATCGAGCCATTGACATTGTACAGAGAGATTTAAGAGTGTGGGACGCTCGTAATACTCGTGGCCAGCACGCAAATAGTCGCTTGGATTGAGTGCCATCTTGGAAGTACCAGCATCAAGTGATGGGCAGGCCAGGCCACTCGGCCCATCATACCAGCCATTCACCCTACCTATTCCGCTCATCATCCCGTACATCTTTATAAGAGCATCTCTCATCCTCCCACACTCCAAGGAATAAAGTCCTAGCCTGCCAACCTATAACCCAGCCTCTCAAGTCCTAGCGACATCCTCATAAGTCTTCATAAATCTTCTCTGCACTCTTTCAGGCTTAGCAGCACCTTCCCCACCCTTATGATTTGTGATACCACAGTGCAGTGTTCAGACTGAATTGGCCAGTGTCGACCTAAATGTCATGAAAGTCTCAGCATGAAATCCATTTACAAGAGTTCCCAGCCACGCTTTAGGCTTCAGACACAGCGCGGAAACAGGGTCTTCGTCCCAATGAATCTATGCTGACCAGCGATCACCCCGCACACTAACACTATCCTACTCACTAGGGACAATTTACAGAAGCCAATTAACCTACAAACCCGCACGTCTTTGGAGTGTGGGAAGAAACCGGAGCACCCGGAGAAAACCCACGCAGGTCACGGGGAGAACGTGCAAACTCCGTACAGACAGCGCCCGTAGTCAGGATAGGACCCGGGTCTCTGGCGCTGTGAGGCAGCAGCTCTACCCGCTGCACCACCATGCCGACATGTGAAACAAACCTCTTCAGAAGATTGACTGCTGCTGGGCTGCTGCCTGGTCTTTGAGCTCAAGGTTCTACCAGCTGATTGCCTCTTGCTTGCCACCTGCAACCACACAGATAATGAGGCGAATTAGTGCCTGGAACAGCATGGACTGAAGCTTGAAGTTCATCGAGATCCTGGTGCAATCTTAAAATAAAGGGCCTGTCCCGCTTGGCCGTCATTTGTGCTTCGTTTACACGTCATATGTAAAATAGGTCAACGCATCATGACGCATGGGTGACGCATGCATTGCGCGCGGTGAGGCGTGGAATCGCATGCAGTGGTGTGCGGTATCGTGCAGCGCTCCAGAATTTCATAGTGTAACAAAATCCTCGCGCACCGCCTGCGTGACGTATCGCGTACACACGCTGATGCATTAGCTACACACGCTGATGCATTAGCTACACACGCTGATGCATTAGCTACACACGCTGATGCATTAGCTACACACACTGACGCATTAGCTACACACACTGATGCATTAGCTACACACGCTGACGCATTAGCTACACACGCTGATGCATTAGCTACACACGCTGACGCATTAGCTACACACACTGACGCATTAGCTACACACACTGATGCATTAGCTACACACGCTGACGCATTAGCTACACACACTGACGCATTAGCTACACACACTGATGCATTAGCTACACATGCTGACGCATTAGCTACACACGCTGAACCATTAGCTACACACACTGATGCATTAGCTACACATGCTGACGCATTAGCTACACACGCTGAACCATTAGCTACACACGCTGAACCATTAGCTACACACGCTGATGCATTAGCTACACACGCTGAACCATTAGCTACACACGCTGATGCATTAGCTACACACACTGATGCATTAGCTACACACGCTGACGCATTAGCTACACACGCTGATGCATTAGCTACACATGCTGACGCATTAGCTACACACGCTGATGCATTAGCTACACACGCTGACGCATTAGCTACACACGCTGAACCATTAGCTACACACGCTGATGCATTAGCTACACACGCTGAACCATTAGCTACACACGCTGATGCATTAGCTACACACGCTGAACCATTAGCTACACACGCTGATGCATTAGCTACACACGCTGACGCATTAGCTACACACGCTGACGCATTAGCTACACACGCTGATGCATTAGCTACACACGATGCATTAGCTACACACGCTGCATTAGCTACACACACTGATGCATTAGCTACACACACTGATGCATTAGCTACACACGCTGATGCATTAGCTACACACGCTGATGCATTAGCTACACACGCTGATGCATTAGCTACACGCTGATGCATTAGCTACACACGCTGATGCATTAGCTACACACGCTGATGCATTAGCTACACACGCTGACGCATTAGCTACACACGCTGATGCATTAGCTACACACGCTGATGCATTAGCTACACACACTGATGCATTAGCTACACACGCTGATGCATTAGCTACACACGCTGATGCATTAGCTACACACGCTGATGCATTAGCTACACACGCTGTATCGCGTGGTGACACAAGGTTACGTCACCGTGCGTCAACGTCTGTAAACATGCGATGCCGCGCGCCGCCCATACGCAGTCGGCCCGCCTTTTACGCGTCATGTAACCTCTAACCTCATCCACACAGACCACTTCCTGGGTTTCTTGCTGGCCTGTCTTGTTGTACTCCTGCCTGGCTGATCTGTACGTATGAGGGCTGCTGCTAACAGACGTCTCTGTTGTTGCTGTAGCAATAAAATCTGTAGTTCGTCCATGATGGTCATGATGCAGAATAGGGACGCAGGGTATTCTAATGAGTCACGCGCACCAGACGGCTGCGCTGACGCATAATTACACGTGATTTTCACGCCACGTCGCGTCGACCTATTTTACATATGACGTGTAAATGAGGCGCAAATAACTTCAAGTGGGACAGGCCCTTAACCATCTTCACCATCCACTACACGCACCACCAATGTTGATGCCATGGTAACTCCAGCAGCTGTATGAGACATTGGTGAGACCACATTTAGAGTATTGTGTTCTGTTGTGGGCACCTTGTTATAGGGAATATATTGTCAAGCTGGAAAGGGTGCAGTGATGATTTACGAGGATGTTGCCAGGACTAGAGGGTGTGAGCTATAGGGAGAGGTCGAGTAGGCTGGGTCTCTATTCCATGGAGGGCAGCAGGATGAGGGGCGATCTTGTAGAGGTGAATAAAATCATGAGAGGAATAGATCGGGTAGATGCACAGAGTCTCTTGCCCAGAGTCAGGGAATTAAGGACCAGAGGAAATAGGTTCAAGGTTTTTAGGTTTAAAAGGGGGAAAGAGGTGGGTGTATGGAACAAGCTGCCAGAGGAGGTAGTTGAGGCTGGGACTATCCTAACGTTTAAGAAACAGTTAGACAGGTACATGGATAGGACAGGTTTGGAGGGATATGGGCCAAACGTGACAAGTGAGACTAGTGTGACTGAGAGGGGAGGGAGTTTTGGCGAATAAAGGGGTGAAAATTCACAGGGAAACGTCATGCAGAAGTGAAGAATGCGTTTTTTTGAGTGAGCTAGCACGGACTTGATGGGCCAAATGACCTCTGTCCGCATCGCACTGAAATGTTAACTTACCTCGCTGGTGTGAACGGAATTGAACTTCATTTCGAAGAAGTCCGTGTTTATTCTCTGCGGAAATATACGTTTAAAAATGAATCGCATTGTACATTCTCACCAACAGAGTTGGTCGAGTGACAATTACTCGGCAAACATCGCCACACTGAAACGTATCAGTTTACAGCAAGAAAAGATCTCTCTCCCTCTCACCCAGAGGGTGGCGGGCGTATGCAACCAGCTGCCGGACCAGGGAGTTGAGGCAGAGTCTAGAACATTATATAACCATATAACCATATAACAATTACAGCACGGAAACAAGCCATCTCGACCCTTCTAGTCCGTGCCGAACACATAATCTCCCCTAGCCCCATACACCTGCGCTCAGACCATAACCCTCCATTCCCTTCCCATCCATATAACTATCCAATTTATTTTTAAATGATAAAAACGAACCTGCCTCCACCACCTTCACTGGAAGCTCATTCCACACAGCCACCACTCTCTGAGTAAAGAAGTTCACCCTCATGTTACCCCTAAACTTCAGTTCCTTAATTATCAAGTCATGTCCCCTTGTTTGGATCTTCCCCACTCTCAGTGGGAAAAGCTTTTCCACGTCAACTCTGTCTATCCCTCTCATCATTTTAAAGACCTCTATCAAGTCCCCCCTTAACCTTCTGCGCTCCAAAGAATAAAGCCCTAACTTGTTCAACCTTTCTCTGTAACTTAGTTGCTGAAACCCAGGCAACATTCTAGTAAATCTCCTCTGTACTCTCTCTATTTTGTTGACATCCTTCCTATAATTAGGCGACCAAAATTGTACACCATACTCCAGAATTGGCCTCACCAATGCCTTGTACAATTTTAACATTACATCCCAACTTCTATACTCAATGCTCTGATTTATAAAGGCCAGCACACCAAAAAAGCTTTCTTTACCACCCTATCTACATGAGATTCCACTTTCAGGGAACTGTGCACAGTTATTCCCAGATCCCTCTGTTCACCTACATTCTTCAATTCCCTACCATTTACCATGTATATTTAATGGACACTTGGACAGGTAGATGTTTAGAGGGAAGATAGACGCAAAATGCTGGAGTAACTCCACGGGACAGGTTTAGAGGGATATAGACCAAAGTGTAGATGGGGCATGTTGGTCAGCATAGGCAAGTTGGGCCAAAGGGCCTGTTTTCGCACTGTGCGACTCAATAACCTGGTCACTATTGTCTTGTACTCTGGAGAAGTCACAGCGAATCAAAGAGGAAATAAAAATACATTTGTAGGATATCAGAAATAAACCATGAGTGGAATAGATCGGGTAGACGCACAGAGGATGGGAATCGAGAAACAGATCACGCAGGTTTAAGGTAAGGGGGGGGGGGGGGGATTTAATAAGAAACTGAGGGGCAATTTTATCACACAGAGTGGGGTGGGTGTATGGAACGAGCTGCCGGAGGAGGTAGTTGAGGCTGGGACTGTCCCAGCATTTAAGATACAATCAGACAGATACATGGATAGGACAGGTTTGGAGGGGTACAGACCAAATGCAGGCAGGTGGGACTAGTGTAGCTGGGACATGTTGGCCGGTGTGGGTAAGTTGGGTCGAAGGGCCTGTTTCCACGCTGTATCACTCCATAAAAAGACTAAAGAGGACTGCATAAAGTTGTAAACTCTGCCCAGGCCATCGCGGGCGGTGACCTCCCCACCATCGAAGGGATTTACCGGAATCACTGCCACCAGCATCAAAGACCCACACCATCCTGGTGTTTATTACTATTTCCGTCACAACGGCCAATTTTGTAATTAGCTACAATTAGGTAACTAACTAATTATATGCTTTAATTTCAGGTCATCCAAGTAAGATTGTTTCATAATTGTTTCAGAATGCTTCGATCTATAATAACTGAAAATTCCATTCAGTTCTCTTAATTTTTAAGAAAGTTATGGGCTTTTGACTGTCCTCAATCCCAGCGTTGGCGTTAAGTCAATGGAAAAACAAGATGCTAATTTCCGTGTATGAAAATGACCATAACTTTTTAAATACTGAAGATATGAAAGTGAATTAGGTGTCAAATTAAACTTCTTTTTATGCTTTATCTGATGGGATAAATTGCAGGCTTGATTTTTTTAAATCTCAAAATGTTGTAACATTGCTACAAGAATTGGAGATTATAAATCTACATTGTCTGCAGATGCTGAGAAGTGTGGTCAGCTCTGGCTGAACAAACTCTAATCTTGTGGTGTGGACTCGATTAGAAGATCTCATGGATTTATTTATAGGATGGGAAAAGACAGTTGACTTATCTATTGAATCTTCCTCCAAGCACCTTAAACAGACAGTATGTCCTCTTGTTTCCGATCCCTTGACTCTGGCTAAAGGCCTGTGTATTCACCCTCTGCTGTTAAATCTTTCCCCACTCACCTTAAACCTCTGCCCTCTGGTTCCTCATTCCCCTACTCTGGGTGAAAGACTCTGTGCATCCACCCGATCTATTCCCGACATCATTTATACAGCTCTAAAAGATCACTCCCTCAGCCTCCTGCGCTCCAAGGAATAAAGTCCAAGCCTGCCTATAGCTCAGGCCCTCGAGACCTCGTAAACCTTCTCTGTGCTCT
Organism: Leucoraja erinaceus; assembly: GCF_028641065.1. Classification (NCBI taxonomy): domain Eukaryota; kingdom Metazoa; phylum Chordata; class Chondrichthyes; order Rajiformes; family Rajidae; genus Leucoraja; species Leucoraja erinaceus. Next base: position 106,190 of record NW_026576248.1, read on the forward strand.
TTCTCTGCCTCAGAGGGTGGTGGAGGCCATTTAGAACGGAGATGAGGGCAAACCTTTTCACCCAGAGTTGTGAATCCGTGGAATTCTCTGCATCAGAGGGCAGTGGAGGCCGGTGGAGGAGAGCTAAACATTTAGAACAGGAGTAGGATGAGGGCAAACCTTTTCACCACCCAGAGTTGTTCTCTCCATACCCCCTGATCCCCTTAAAGGGCCACATCCGTCTTAAATTCCAATCTGCATCAACTACCCTCTGTGGCGAGAGGAGGCCAATTCTCTGCGTGAAAAAATTCTTCTTTCAAGAGAGAGCTAGATAGGGCTCTTAAAGATAGGGGAGTCAGGGGATATGGGGAGAAGGCAGGAACGGGGTACTGATTGGGGATGATCAGCCATGATCACATTGAATGGCGGTGCTGGCTCGAAGGGCCGAATGGCCTTCTCCTGCACCTGTTGTGTATTGTCTTTCCAGCTTGACAACATTTCCTATGACACGGTGCCCAGAACTGAACACAATATTCTAAATGCGGTCTCACCAACGTCTTATACAACTGCAACATGACCTCCCAACTTCTATACTCAATACTCTGACTGATGAAGGCCAAAGTGCCAAAAGCCCTCTTGACCACCTTATCTACCTGCGACTCGACCTTCAAGGAACCATGCACCTGTACTACTAGATCCCTCTGCTCTACAACACTACCCAGAGGCCAGCCATTCACTGTGTAGGTCCTGCTCGTCAGCCTTTACAAAATGCAACACCTCACACCTCTCTGTATTAAATTCCACCGGCCATTCCTCAGCCTAAGCAACGAAGATGGTGCTGCGGTCTTTGACAACCATCTTGTCTATCTGTAAAACCACCCACCTATTTATCACCCCATATATGTGTGATGTCAGTGATCTCGGACGGAGGTTATGAATGGCTGCCCCTAACAATAGAGGTGCAGGTTTAGGCCATTCGGCCCTTCAAGCCAGCACCGCCATGCACCGTGATCATGGCTGATCATCCACATTCAGTATCCCATTTCTGCCTTCTCCCCATATACCCTGACTCCGTTATCTTTAAGACCCCTATCTAACTCTCTCTTGAAAGCATCCAGAGAATTGGCCTCCACTTCCTCCAATTCCACGGATTCACAACTCCCCTGTGTGAAAAAGTGTTTCCTCGTCTCCGTTCTAAATGGTTTACCCCTTATTCTTAAACTGTGGCCCCTGGTTCTGGACTCCCCCAACATCGGGAACATGTTTCCTGCCTCTAGCGTGTCCAATTATCTTATATGTGTCAATAAGATGCCCTCTCATCCTTCTAAATTCCAGAGTCTAGCAACATATGACGGTCCCACAAACACTACTCACCCGCCACTGACTGGGGACTTCGAGACAGCCGTGATATGGGCGGGACGGTGGCGCAGCGGGTAGAGCTGCTGCCTCACAGTGCCAGAGGCCCGGGTTCCATCCCGACTATGGGTGCTGTCTATACGGAGTTTGCACGTTCTCCCAGTGACCTGCGTGGGTTTTCTCCGGGTGCTCCGGTTTCCTCCCACACTCTAAAGACGTGCAGTTTTGCAGGTTAATTGGCTTGGTGGAATTGTAAATTGTCCCTTAGTGTGTGTGGGATAGTGTTAGTGTGCGGGGATCGCTGGTCGGCACCGACTCGGTGGGCCGAAGGGCCTGTTTCCGTGCTGTATCTCAAAGCTAGACTGGCCGAAGTGAGAGAGGGAGACGACATACCCTGCTGCCCGACACAGAGTGGGAGTGCTGTCCGCTGCCGTGGGCCGATGACCAGTGCCGCTGCCCACCCGCCTTGCGCCCACTCCTGTGCCCGCCAGGGGTCCGCTCGCCCGAGGAGGAACTGCTCGAGGACCAGCTGCTTCCCTGCCGTGAATGACTGCTGGATGAAGAACTCCCAATCACAGTGCCATCTTGTAACCTGGACTGTAAACAAGGCAAGGGTTACATCGAACATTGACACAGAGTGCTGGAGTAACTCAGCGGGTCAGGCAGCATCTGTGGAGAACATGGATAGGTGACGTTTCACAGAGTGCTGGAGTAACTCAGCGGGTCAGGCAGCATCTGTGGAGAACAGGGATAGGTGACGTTTCACAGAGTGCTGGAGTAACTCAGCGGGTCAGGCAGCATCTATGGAGCTAAGGAAATAGGTAACGTTTCGGGTCGAAACCCTTCCGGGTTTCGGCCCGAAACGTTGCCTATTTCCAGAAGGGTTTCGGCCCGAAACGTTGCCTATTTCCTTCGCTCCATAGATGTTGCTGCACCATAACTCAGCGGGTCAGGCAGCATCTGTGGAGAACATGGATAAGTGACGTTTCACAGAGTGCTGGAGTAACTCAGTGGGTCAGGGAGGCAGCATCTGTGGAGAACATGGATAGGTGACGTTTTGGGTCGAGACTTCTTCAGACTGAGAGTCCGGGGAAAGGGAAACGAGAGATATAGATGGTGATGTGGAGAGATATAGAACAAATGAATGAAAGATATGCAAAAAAGTAACAATGATCAAGGAAACAGGCCATTGTTAGCTGTGGTTGAGGTGAAAACTGGTCACAGACAATGAAACAATAACACGCCGAGTTAAACTAGTGCAGCAACTCGAGTGGGGGAGGGATGGAGAGAGAGGGGGTGCAAGGGTTACTTGATGTTAGAGAAATCAACCTTCATACCTGCTGGGGTGTAAGCTGCCCAAGTGAAATATGAGGTGCTGCTCCTCCAGTGTGTGTGTGTGTGTGGCCTCACTCTGACAATGGCCCAGGACATAGAGGTCAGTGTGGGAATTGGACTCTGCCAATGGACGAGGGTTAAATGGATATTTCTCAGGCAGAGATAGATAGATTCTTGATCAGTACATATGTCAGAGGATAGCAGGGAGAAGGCAGGAGAATGGGGTTGGGAGGGAGAGGTAGATCAGCCATGATTGAATGGAGTAGACTTGATGGGCCGAATGGCCAAATTCTGCTCCTAGAAGTCCCTCCATTCCGTGCATGTGCCTATCCAAAAGTATCTTAAACACCACTATTGTATCTGCCTCCACCCCCACCCCTGGCAGCACGTTCCGGGCACCCACCACCCTCTGTGTAAAATACTAACAACAAACATCTGATCAATGTTCTCTTAAAGTGCTCCAAATTACTCCAGCACTCTTGGTCTTATTTTGTAAAACAATATCTGCAGTTCCAATGTTTCTACATCTCCTTAACGCTAGGCGCTTTAACCTTGATTTTTTTCCATCTGTGAATAAGGTTCTGACTGTCTACCCTATCCACACCGCTCATAATTTTATATACTTAGAAACATAGAAACATAGAAATTAGGTGCAGGAGTAGGCCATTCGGCCCTTCGAGCCTGCACCGCCATTCAATATGATCACGGCTGATCATCCAACTCAGTATCCCGTACCTGCCTTCTCTCCATACCCCCTGATCCCCTTAGCCACAAGGGCCACATCTAACTCCCTCTTAAATATAGCCAATGAACTGGCCTCAACTACCCTCTGTGGCAGAGAATTCCAGAGATTCACCACTCTCTGTGTGAAAAAAGTTCTTCTCATCTCGGTTTTAAAGGATTTCCCCTTTATCCTTAAGCTGTGACCCCTTGTCCTGGACTTCCCTTGTCGGGAGCAATCTTCCTGCATCTAGCCTGTCCAACAATAAAAGAATTTTGTAAGTTTCTATAAGATCCCCTCTCAATCTTCTAAATTCTAGAGAGTATAAACACAAGTCTATCCAGTCTTTCTTCATAAGACAGTCCTGACATCCCAGGAATCAGTCTGGTGAACCGTCTCTGCACTCCCTCTATGGCAATAATGTCCTTCCTACTTCATGTTCATCGGAGCAGAATTAGGCCATTCGGCCCATCGAGTCTACTCCACCATTCAACCATGGCTGATCTATCTCTCCCTCCTAACCCCATTCTCCTGCCTTCTCCCCGTAACCCCTGACACCCATATCAATCCTGACAATATCTGCTAAGTATTTATTGCTCTCAGGCAGTGTCCACATTGTATTTTCTGGCTGCGTTAGTTTTGAATGCGTGGGTTTGTTAGTTGGGGGCGTCTGGAATTTCCCTGAGGGGATCAATGAAGTATTTATTATTATTATTATTATTATTAATGAAAATATCCACTGACTTGTGGCCTCCACAGCCGTCTGTGGCAATTAATTCCACAGATTCACCACCCTCTGGCTAAAGAAATTCCTCCTCATCTCCTTCCTAAAGGAACGTCCTTTAATTCTGAGGCTGTGCCCTCTGGTCCTAGACTCTCCCACTAGTGGAAACCTCCTCTCCACACCCACTCTATCCAGGCCTTTCACCCACTGTTCTCGGACAGACGCAGTACCTGTGAGCGCGTCATTTCCATGAACACGTTTGTTCCAGGAGTTTGTTGAAGGGGTAACTCCTCTTTCTCCAGCGGGCGAACCATTTTCGTAGCAGCTTTGGATCCGGTCTGGAGCTCCAGCATTAACTTGGTGATTGGTGCGTGCGCAGGGACTGGCGAAGAGAAACCGCGTTTGTTATAACGTCTTCAACCGTACGTTATACAGTAGAACTTCAGGAGGGAAGTAGCTCTGCCAACAGGCATGGAGCACAAACTACATGGACTTACAGTGACGAGTGGAAAGGATTGTGGATGTGCAAAGATTGGGTGGGGGGGGGGGGGGGGGGTGTGAGGGAGTCAGTCACTCCACGCGTACGACAGGGGGAGGAGTTGGCGCTACAGCAGCTGAACCGAGTGGAAACGGGTCTGTACGGGATGTACAGTACACAGCAAATGTGGGGCCATTCCCCAGTTTAGGGAGTCGTCGCCTCCATTCCTCTTGTCCCGTGGGCCGTTGTCCCTCTGGTCGCCCCAGCCCCCTCTCACAGGCAAAGGTATGTTAGCTTTACAGCTGCAAAAGGATTTGAGTATACATTCAGGGAGGTTCTATTGCAGTTACACGGTCTTGGTGAAAACACACCCTTCGGTTGTGTCGAGTTTTGGTCTCCAATCTGAGGAAGGACCCCCCCCCCACACTAACACTCCTTTAGAATCCTACACACACTAGGGACAATTCACAATTAAACCAAGCCAATTAACCTACAGGCTTGTAAGTCTTTGGAGTGTGGTAGGAAACCGGAGCTCCCTGAGAAAACCCACGCAGGTCACGGGGTGAACGCGCAAACTCCGTACAGACAGCGCCCGAGGTCGGGATGGAACCCGGGTCTCTGGCTCTGTGAGGCAGCAGCTCTACCCGCTGCGCCACCGTGCCGCGGCTTTGCATACAGTTCAGTGAGAATCGCCCGGGTCTGTACGGGATGTACAGTACACAGCCCACAGTCCATGTACAAGAGTGGCCATGTTGGGGCCATTCCCCAGTCCCGGGTGTAGGCGGCCACAAAGGCCCGTAGCAACCGTCGCCTCCATTCCTCTTGTCCCGTGAGCCGTTGTCCCTCTCGGTGGCGGGGGGGCTCGAAGGGGGGGGGGGGGGGGGGGGGGTCACACAGGCAACATCGAGGGTGCGGAGGTATCTGTACACTGCGGACGGCCTGATTCTAATCATGTATAATCTTGCCGCTGACTGGAATAGCACGCAACAAATAAAGCTTTTCACTGTACCTCAGTACACGTGACAATAAACTCAACTACAAGCTTGTATCACCAGATACGAGAACAGCTTGCTGAAGGGAGAGCCGACAGATGTACACGCTGGAGAGGGTGCAGAGAAGATTTACGAGGATGTTGCCAGGACTAGAGGGTGTGAGCTACAGGGAGAGGTTGAGTAGGCTGGGTCTCTATTCCATGGAGCACAGGAGGATGAGGGGAGATCTTATAGAGGTGTATAAAATCATGAGAGGAATAGATCGGGTAGAGTCGCTTGCCCAGAATAGGGGAATCGAGGACCAGAGGACATAGGTTCAAGGTGAAGGGTAAAGGATTTAATAGGAATTAATTTAATTAAGAGGGGTAACTCTTTCCACACAGAGGGTGGTGGGTGTATGGAACAAGCTGCCAAAGCAGGTAGTTGGGGCTGGGACTATCCCATCATTTAAGAAACGGTTTGACATGTACATGGATAGGACAGGTTGGGAGGGATATGGGCCAATTGCAGGCAGGTGGGACTAGTGTAGCTGGGACATGGGACTAGTGTAGCTGGGACATGTTGGTCGGTGTGGGCAAGTTGGGCTGAAGGGCCTGTTTCCACACTGTATCACTCTATGACTAATGTAGCTGGGACATTGTTGGCTAGTGTGGCCAAGTTGGGCTGAAGGGCCTGTTTCCGTGCTGTATCACTCTATGACTAATGTAGCTGGGACATTGTTGGCTAGTGTGGCCAAGTTGGGCTGAAGGGCCTGTTTCCGTGCCGTATCACTCTATGACTAAACCTCCCAGCGTTGCCCACTGTCCAAGGAAGGAAGGGTATTTGTGAAGGAATGACCTGGTTTGACGAGCAGCCTGGCAGCGTGGGTTCCCAGCAGCCTGTAGAGAGGGCTGTGTCGGACGTACAGGGCGTTTGCAACCTTGGTGTCCACACACATCTCCAGGCCAAAGGTGGTCATGCTGACACACGATGTCAGGTGGCTGGGCTTTGGAGCCGGACGCTGGGCTTTGTCCAAACACTCTGCTCCGTCCATTCCCAATGCAGAATAAATGTCCGCCTGCAGAGGAACAAGAGCAAAGTGTCGAACAACGTGGCCACAAATCTACACTCAGCTTTCACACGAGTTACAGTGAAACTCCAGCAAGCCACACGCCAACCCACACACAAACCCACACACAAACCTTCACGTAGAAACACAATCAGGATGGTGAACTGCTTGGATAGAGTGGATGTGGAGAGGATGTTTCCACTAGTGGGAGAGTCTAGGACCAGAGGTCACAGCCTCAGAATTAAAGGACGTTCCTTTAGGAAGGTGATGAGGAGGAATTTCTTTAGTGGTGAATCTGTGGGATTCTTTGCCACAAAAGGCTGTGGAGGCCACAAGTCAGTGGATATTTTTATGGCAGAGATAGATAGATTCTTGATTTGTACGGGTGTCAGAGGTTATAGGGAGAAGGAAGGAGAATGGCCCCTGGTTCTGGACTCCCCCAACATCGGGAACATGTTTCCTGCCTCTAGTGTGTCCAAACCCTTAATAATCTTATATGTTTCAATGAGATTCCCTCTCATCCTTCTAAACTCCAGAGTATACACGGATGGGAATGTCAAAGACTAGCTGGAAAGTAAGAGGGGGAAGGTTTAAAGGAGATGTGCGGGGCAGTTTAATTTTGCACAGAGGGCGGTGGGTGCCTGGAACGTGCTGCCAGGGGTGATGATGGTGGAGGCCGATACGATAGTGGTGTTTAAGGGGCTTTTAGACAGGCACGTGGATATACAGGGATGTGGATCATGTGTTGACAGAAGAGGTTAATGTTGGCATGTTGGGCACAGAAGGGCCTTGTGGACCGAAGGGCCTGTTCCCGTGCTGCACGGTTCAGTGTTCCATGTTTGTAGCCCACAGCAACATGACTAGATGACCCTTTAAGTATTGTTAGATAAATGTGAAGCAAACTCACTTCGCTCCGAGACTGTTGGGAAGACTTGAACTTCTGATGTACAATGTTGGCCTCCTTAACTCCGGGCAAGATGGGCGACACTTTCACTGGCACCAAATTCTCAATGCTTCTTGAAACAGCAAACACCTCAGATCTGCAGGGACAACGTTGTCAATAAACGTCCTCGCAGAGTGATGTGTCAACAGAAGACTGAGTCACTCTCCTGGCATTTGTTGGCCCTTTGCAAGATCTCCTCACCCAACACCCCCTGCCCTCCCCCTTCACCAACAGCCAGCATTTCCCCAACCTATAGAAGGCACAGCTAGGATCCAAGTTCACTTTAGTTCCGAGATACAGCGCGGAAACAGGCCCTTCGGCCCATCGAGCCTGCGCCAACCAGCAATCCCCGCACATGAACACTATCCTACACACACACACACTAGGGACAATTTACAATTTACACTTACACCAAGCCAATTAGCCTAGAAATCCTGCACGATTTCGGAGTGTGGGAGGAAACCGAAGATCTCAGAGAAAAGCCACGCAGGTCACGGGGAGAACGTGCAAACTGCGTGCAGACGGCGCCCGCAGTCGGGGTGGAACCCGGGTCTCTGGCGCTGTGAGCGCTGCAAGGCAGCAACTCTACCGCTGCGCCACCGTGAATGCCCATATAGCTCCCTAAAGGTGGCAGCCCAGGTAGATGAGGCTGGCCAAGCAGGTTGTATGGTACTGCCTGCCTTCATCACCAGCCGCAGTGAGTACAAGACACAGGATTGAAGCCCTGCAGCAATTCAGTACGGTCCCATTTAGAGAATTGCGTGCAGCTGTGGTCGCCCTGTTACAGGACGGATGCGTTGGAGAGCGTGCAGTGGGGGTTCACCAGAACGCTGCGTGGATTGGAGTGTTGCAGCTGTAGACAAAGGATGGATAGAGATGATCGTGGTGTTGAAGATGCTTCTGGATGTACACGTGGACATGCAGGGATCGGAGGCTGATGGAAGATGACAGTTAAGGTAGGCATCGTGTTCAGCAGATTGTGGGCCGAAGAGCCAGTTCTTGTGCTGTATTTAAGAGGGAACTGCAGATGCTGGAGAATCGAAGGTTACACCAAAAAGCTGGAGAAACTCAGCGGGTGCAGCAGCATCTATGGAGCGAAGGAAATAGGCAACGTTTCGGGCCGAAACCAAGGGTTTCGGCCCGAAACGTTGCCTATTTCCTTCGCTCCATAGATGCTGCTGCACCCGCTGAGTTTCTCCAGCTTTTTGGTGTAACCTTGTGCTGTACTGTTCTGCTGTGCCTCACAGCACCAGAGACCCAGGTTCAACCCCGACCTCGGTTGTTGTCTGTGTGGAGTTTGCACGTTCTCCCTGTGACCGCGTGGGTTTCCTCTGGGTGCTCTGGTTTCCACCCACATCACAAAGATGCACAGAACAGTGTGCTCATTGGCCACTAGGGTGGAGGTGAGTGCTAGAATGTGGGGCAGGTAGTGGCAAGATCAGATTCATAGAATCATACATCATGGAAACAGGCCCTTCAGCCAAATGTATCCAAGCTGACCAAATGCCCCATCTAAGCGCGTCCCATTTGCCTGCGTTTTGTCCATTTCCCTGTAAGCGTTTACTACCCACATACCTGTCCAATGGTCTTCATGGGGAATGGTAGAACAGGAACCTGAGGGGCAACATTTACACACAGTGGGTGTATGGAACAAGCTGCCAGGGGAGGTTGGTGAGGCTGGGACATATTGGACATGGATAGGAAAGGTGTAGAGGGATATGGCCCGAAGGTGGGCAGGTGGGACTAATTTGGAAGATGCAACATGGTCGGCATGGACATGTGGGCTGAAGGGCCTGTTTCCGCACTGTGTGACTATCACTGAGCAGGCAGTTTGATGGTGAATAGACAGCGTAGATGCAAGAAGCCACAATAATTAAAACCTTAAAAACTAAGAACTGCAGATGCTGGTTTACACAAAAGGACATAGAGTGCTGGACTAACTCAGCGGGTCAGGCCGAATCGCCTACTCCTCCACCTATTTTTGATAAACCCCCTCAAGCAGCGGCCTTGATGTGCCCCCACTGCTCGCGTGTGTGTATGTGTGTATGTGTGTGTGTGTGTGTGTGTGCGCATGCGGGCGTGTGCGTGTGCGTACGTGTGTGCGTGCGTGTGCGCGTGTGTGTGCGCGTGCGTGTGTGTGCATGTGTGTGTTAGTGTGTGTGCATGTGTGTGTGTGTGTGTGTGTGTTTGCGTGTGTGTGCGTGTGTGTGCGTGCATGTGCGTGTGTGCGTATGTGTGCGTGTGTGTGTGTGTGTGCGTATGTGTGCGTGTGTGTGTGCGTGTATGTGTGTGTGTGTGTGCGTGTGTGTGCGTGTGTGTGCGCACGTGCGTGCGTGTGTGTGTGTTAGTGTGTGTGCATGCGTGTGTGTGTGTGTGTGTGTGTGTGCGTGTGGGTGTGTGTGTGTGTGCATGCGTGTGCATGTGCGTGTGGGTGTGTGCGTGTGCGTGCGTGTGTGCGTGTGCGTGTGTGGCTCGATCATCAATCTCGTGGGTAGGGTTGCCAACTTTCTCGCTCCCAAATAAGGGACAAAAGGCCAAAATACGGGACAAATTCCCCACGGCAATTCGTTGAGCGACTGGGCCGTGACTGGGTGAATGATGAGTTGGCCCCGGGTGCTGGACTGCACACAAAGCCCAGCCGGTGGGGCCAGCTGTGGAGTTTTGGCCCTGGGGCCGCGTGACCTTGTGCGTCCCGTCCAACTCATGAACCGATGATCGGCCGTGAGAAGGAGGGGTGGTGGTGGTGTCGGCGGTCAGCGAAGGTCCGAAGGTCGGACAGCTGGCCGGGCTGCCGACCGACCGACGGGGCCACGGGCGAGGCGCTGCTGCTGCTGCTGCTGCTGCTGCACTCCATGGGCTGCACTACGTCGGGACGGGTGAGGCGGGGCCGGACGACGCTCCGACCTGACAGTCCCCTCGACCCGAGTAGTAGCGGTCAAATACGGGACAAGGGCGGTCCCGTACGGGGCAAACCAATTTAGCCCAAAATACAGGATGTCCCGGCTAATACGGGACAGTTAGCAACACTACCCGCGGGCCATGTATGGTCCCAGAAGACAAGACACTGGACAACCAGGTCATCTCTGATGGGCCTCCAGTACTGTGTTACTCCAGCACATTATATCCTATCATTGAAGCTTCCCCCCCCCGACTTCCCAGAGAGATGGTGAAACACAGGGAAGATGGTAGTCGGTACTTCAAGGTGATGATCTGCTTCTCCTGCTGTACGGGCAGGCTGTCCATCCGTAGACTGCCCTCCTTCACGTTCACCTTCACCGATACATCCAGCGGCAGGGCAGAGTGCATTTTCGCGGTGAGCTCCAGACCGGACTGCAGGAAGGGAGTGTTTATTCCTAGCACGGCCTTGCTGTGAATGGCCACACTGTGGGGGACAACAGGGACAAGAGGATTAGACCGGCATCAAGGCACTGAAACCATCACAAACCAACCTCCCTTCTATCGCCTCCATCTACACCTCACGCTGCCTCGGCAAGGCCAGCAGCATCATCAAGGACCAGTCTCACCCCGGTCACTCCCTCTTCTCCCCTCTCCCATCGGGCAAGAGGTACAGAAGTGTGAAAACCAACGCACACCTCCAGATTCAGGGACAGTTTCTTCCCGGCTGTTATCAGGCAACTGAACCGTCCTCTCACCAAGTAGAGAGCGGTCCTGACCTCCCATCCACCTCATTGGTGACCCTTGGACTATCCTTGATCGGACTTTGCTGGCTTTACCTTGCACTAAACGTTATTCCTTGATCCTGTATCTGTACACTGTGGACGGCTCGATTGTAATCATCTATAGTCTTTCCGCTGACTGGTTAGCACGCAACAAACCATACCTCGCTACACGTGACAATAAACTAAACTAATATCATAAGTCCTAGGAGCAGAGGTAGGCCATTCGGCCCATCTAGTTCCCACCATTCAATCATGGCTGATCTTTCTCTCTCAACCTCATTCTCCTGCCTTCTCCCCATAACCCCTGACACCCGCACTAATCAAGAATCTATCTATCTCTGCCTTAAATATATCCACTGACTTGTGGCCTCCACAGCAGAAATTAATTCATTAGGGATCGGAGTAGAATTAGGCCCTTCAGCCCATCAAGCCTAGTCTGCCATTCAATCGTGGCTGATCCATCTCTCTCTCTCTCTGAACACCATTCTCCTGCCTTCTCCCCATAACCGTACAGATTCAATGGATATGGGGAGAAAACAGGAATGGGGGTACTGATTTTGGATGATCAGCCGTGATCACATTGAATGGCCGAATGGCACATTGCTGCATCTATGTTTCTATAAACTCCGACACCTATACAAGGACAAAGAATTCCATTCTTTGGCACACACACACACAAGTGAGTGTCCTTGTGAAGACTAGTTGAGGTGTACGTACCTCAGGTTGATCTGTGTCTTCAGTTCAATGTCGGCGTTGAGCAACTGGGTCAACGATGAGGTGGAGGCCGGGATCTTGGCTTCAACTGTTAGAGACAGAGAGTGGCGTCAGTCACAATGGCTGCCCTCTGGTGGCATGCTTCCTCAGTAGAAATCACACACAGCTTTATAAAAACAGGGAGTGTGGGGGCAAACCGAAGATCACCTATCCATGTTCTCCACAGATGCTGCCTGACCCGCTGAGTTACTCCAGCACTCTGTGAAACGTCACCTATCCATGTTCTCCACAGATGCTGCCTGACCCGCTGAGTTATGGTGCAGCAGCATCTAGGGAGCGTGTTGTTTTTGTGTACTATAATCCGCTCGTGGGTATTTTTCTCTCGGCACGGCTTGTCGTGTAAGGCTGATGGTACTCGTGTTTAGTGAGATCTGCCCTGCCTGGATAGCATGCATACAGTATTTATTCACCGTATGCATCTCAGTCCGTGTGACAATAACAAACCACCCCCGCTTAGTCAGTATCGCTGCTCCTTGTTAGGGCGGCACGGTGGAGCAGCGGGTAGAGCTGCTGCCTCACAGTACCAGAGACCCGGGTTCCATCCTGACTACGGGTGCTGTCTGTGCGGAGTTTGCACGTTCTCCCTGTGACCTGCATGGACTTTCTCAGAGATCTCCGGTTTCCTCCCACACTCCAAACACGTGCAGGTTCGTAGGCTAATTAGCCCGGTATAAATGTAAATTGTCCCCAGTGTGTGTAGGAAGGTGTTAGTGGTTGGGGATCGCTGGGCGGTGCGGACTCGGTGGGCTGAAGGGCCTGTTTCTTCGCTGTGTCTCTTGACCGATTGGCCAGGTGGACGGAGGAATGGTTGATGGAATTTAATACAAAGAAGTGTGAGGTGTTACATTTTGGGACGTCGAACAAGGGCAGGACCTACACAGTGAATGGTCGGCCTCTGGGTAGTGTTGTAGAGCAGAGGGATCTAGGAGTACAGGTGCATGGTTCCATGAAGGTCGAGTCGCAGGTAGATAAGGTGGTCAAAAAGGCTTTTGGCACTTTGGCCTTCATCAGTCAGAGTATTGAGTCTAGAAGTTGGGAGGTCATGTTGCAGTTGTATCAGACGTTGGTGAGACCGCATTTAGAATATTGTGTTCAGTTCTGGGCACCGTGTTATAGGAAAGATATTGTCAAGCTTGAAAGGGTTCAGAGAAGATTTACGAGGATGTTGCCAGGACTAGAGGGTGTGAGCTACAGGGAGAGGTTGAGTAGGCTGGGTCTCTATTCCATGGAGCGCAGGAGGATGAGGGGAGATCATATATAAAGGTATATAAAATCATGAGAGGAATAGATCGGGTAGATGCACAGAGTCTCTTGCCCAGAGTAGGGGAATCGAGGACCAGAGGACACAGGTTCAAGGTGAAGGGGAATAGATTTAATAGGAATCTGAGGGGTAACTTTTTCACACAGAGGGTGGTGGGTGTATGGAACGAGCTGCCAGAGGAGGTAGTTGGGGCTGGGACTATCCCAACGTTTAAGAAACAGTTAGACAGTTACATGGATTGGACAGGTTTGGAGGGATATGGACCAAGCGCAGGCAGGTGGGACTAGTGTAGCTGGGACATTGTTGGCTAGTATGGGCAAGTTGGGCTGAAGGGCCTGTTTCCACACTGTATCACTCTGTGACTAGTGTAGCTGGGACAATGTTGGCTAGTATGGGCATGTTGGGCTGAAGGGCCTGTTTCCACAGTGTATCACTCTGTGACTAGTGTAGCAGGGACATGTTGTGCCAGTGTGGACAAGTTGGGCTGAAGGGCCTGTATCCCCACTGTATCACTCTGTGACGACCTCCTGCGATCTGGTTGAGTTCCTCCAGTGCTCTGGGACTGTTTGGGACGTACCGTTGAGGTCGGCCTTGGCCACGGCCGCTGAGACCAGGGTGAGTTCGGTGGACATGCCCACGCACGTTGGCACAAAGCGGCGCAGCTCCATCGCCACCAGCGCCGCGCCCGGGCGCAATTCCAGCGGCTTCCTCAACCGCTCCAAGACTTTCCTCAGCATTCCCCGTTTCCCATCCATCCCGCTGAGTGACTGCCAGGGAGAATTACAACAGATCATTGGTTCTAGACGCAGAATCAGGCCATTCGGCCCATCACGTCTACTCCGCCACTGGTCTATCTCTCCCTGCCTTCTCCCCACAATAGATCGGGTAGAACGTCTGAGGAAACTGAGGAAGGACATTATTGCCATAGAGGGAGTGCAGAGAAGGTTCACCAGACTGATTCCTGGGATGTCAGGACTGTCTTATGAAGAAAGACTGGATAGACTTGGTTTATACTCTCTAGAATTTAGGAGATTGAGAGGGGATCTTATAAAAACTTACAAAATTCTTAAGGGGTTGGACATGCTAGATGCAGGAAGATTGTTCCCGATGTTGGGGAAGTCCAGGACAAGGGGTCACAGCTTAAGGATAAGGGGGAAATCCTTTAAAACCGAGATGAGAAAAATATTTTTCACACAGAGAGTGGTGAATCTCTGGAACTCTCTGCCACAGAGGGTAGTTGAGGCTAGTTCATTGGCTATATTTAAGAGGGAGTTAGATGTGGCCCTTGTGGCCAAGGGGATCAGAGGGTATGGAGAGAAGGCAGGTACGGGATACTGAGTTGGATGATCAGCCATGATCATATTGAATGGCGGTGCAGGCTCGAAGGGCCGAATGGCCTACTCCTGCACCTAATTTCTATGTTTCTATGTTTCTTTGTCCTTTCATTCTGAGGCTGTGAACACATCAGGCAACTGAACCATCCTACCACTACCAGACATCTCCAATTTCAGGTAGTCCCTGCTTTCTCCCTCCTTCCCCTCCCCTCTCCAGCTCTCCGACAGCCCACTGTCTCCACCTCTTCCTTTCTTCTTCCCACCCCCACCCCCTCACATCAGTCTGAAAAAGAGTCTCGTCCCGAAACGTCACCTATTTCCTTCGCTCCACAGATGTTGCCTCACCCGCTGAGTTTCTCCAGCATTTTTGTCCACTTTTGATTTTTCCAACATCTGCAGTTCTTTCTTAAACACACCACAACCAGAGAGCAGTTCTGAACTGATATCTACATCATTGGTGACGCTCGGACTATCTTTGATCGGACTTTACTGGCTTTACCTTGCACTAAACGTTATTCCCTTATCCTGTATCTGTACACTGTGGACGGCTCGATTGTAATCGTGTATTGTATTTCCGCTGACTGGTTAGCACGCAACAGAAGCTTTTCACTGTACCTCGGTACACGGGACAATAAACTAGACTGAAACATGCCAGAGATTGCACTTACCTGGAGAGCTTTGTGAATATAATCCCTCCTGAAGTCAACAAAACCGATCTCCTGGTTAAACATCTTGAAGTAAACCGATGCCAGTGGCACTGTTTGTGCAGCAGGTTTCAGATCGGGAAACTGTGGGAAGAAAGACGAGGCTTCACTTGAATGCACATCGGAGCAGTTCAGCAGCGGGTGGAGCTGCTGCCTCACAGCGCCACAGACCAGGGGTTCCATCCTGACTAACGGGTGCTGTCTGTACGGAGTTTGTACGTTCTCCCCGTGACTGCAAAGTGAGGCGGCGTGATGGTGTATTGGCGCGCGGCGTATTTTCAAGTGTCGCAACATTTTTTTTGTCCCCGCCGGATTTTGAAACGTTCAAAATCTTTCGGCAACAGTGATCTGACCCTGGCAGTCGCCGGTAAAAATTGCCAAGTGGGACAGGCCCTTTAGGCTTCCGTAAATTGGCCCTAGCGTGTGTAGGGTCGATCTAGTGTGCGGGGTGATTGCTGGTCCCTGCGGACTCGTTGGCCCGAAGGACCCGTGTTCACGCTGTATTTCTAAACTGAACTATGCGGTGCAGGTTCGAAGGGCCGAATGGCCTCCTCCTGCACCTATCTTCTATGTTAAACTAGCTGTAGCGATTTCAAACACATCGAGCTGGAGGAACTGGCGAGGATCAAACCCCGGTCTCGGGCGCTATGAGGCAGCAGTTCTACCCGCTGCGCCACTGTGCCGCCCCTAGACAATAGACAATAGACAACAGGTGCAGGAGTAGGCCATTCGGCCCTTCGAGCCACCACCGCCATTCAATGTGATCATGGCTGATCATCCCCAATCAGTACCCCGTTCCTGCCTTCTCCCCATATCCCCTGACTCCGCTATCTTTAAGAGCCCTATCTAGCTCTCTCTTGAAAGCATCCAGAGAACCGGCCTCCACCCCCTCTGAGGCAGAGAATTCCACAGACTCACCACTCTCTGGGTGAAAAAGTGTTTCCTCGTCTCCGTTCTAAATGGCTTACTCCTTATTCTTAAACTGTGGCCCCTGGTGCTGGACTCCCCCAACATCGGGAACATGTTTCCTGCCTCTAGCGTGTCCAAACCCTGAACAATCTACCGACCAGGAGGACAGGCAGGCCACAGCGAATGGCCTCGTCCAGCTCCGATATTCTTCCCCTCTTCTCATAGAAGTGACCACGCTCCTCTCACCAGCGGGAGAACGGCTCTGACCTCCCATCCACCTCACTGCACACCTTAGAACTAACTTTGCACTAAACGTTGTGGCCTTTTATCCTTTACCTGCGCACGGCTGGATGGAAATCATGCGTTGTCTTTCCGCTGACTGGGTAGCGTGCAACTGAAGACCTCGCTACACGTGACAACAATAAGCTAAACTGAAGGTACTTGCAAAACGCTGGAGTAACTCAGCGGGTGAGGCAGCATCTCTGGAGGGAAACATAGAAACATAGAAAATAGGTGCAGGAGTAGGCCATTCGGCCCTTCGAGCCTGCACTACCATTCAATATGATCAAGGCTGATCATCCAACTCAGTATCCTGTACCTGCCTTCTCTCCATACCCCCTGATCCCTTTAGCCACAAGGGCCACATCTAACTGCCTCTTAAATATAGCCAATGAACTGGCCTCAACTACCTTCTGCGGCAGAGACATCAGTCTGAAGAAGGGTCTCGACCCGAAAAACGTCGCCCAGTTCTTCTCGCCAGGGATGCTGCCTCACCCGCTGAGTTACTCCAGCGTTTTGCGTCTTCCTTTGATATTACCGGCATCTGCAGTTCTTTTCGCACACAAACTAAACTGCACTGCACTAAACTAATCTAGGAACGTTTAACTCCAAATCCCCGCTCCGACATACATGCACTGGCAACGGGTCTGACCTTGTTTAAGATGCGTTGAATCTGCTTCAGGTCTGGAACCCCGCTGAAACGCTCGCGACTTTTTGTAATCAATTCCTGGAGACCTTCCATTCGTAAACCCACCTGGAGGGGCAACAGAGAGGGGGACAAGGTTGAGGGGGGGTGGGGGAGGACCTCATCGAAACTTCACCGAATAGTGAAAGGCTTGGATAGAGTGGAGTGCAGGCAGGTGTCGCTCTTCCAGGGAGATGCTACATGCATTTCGTTCTCTCTGTACTGTACACTGACAATGACAATTAAAATTGAACCTGAATCTGAATCTGAATCTGATGTAGAGAGGATGTTTCCACTAGTGGGAGAGTCTAGGACCAGAGGGCACAGCCTCAGAATTAAAGGACGTTCCTTTAGGAAGGAGACAAGGAGGACAAGCTTTTCCCTTTGAGAATACGGAATATTCAAACAAGAGGACATGACTTCAGAATTAAGGGACAGAAGTTTAGGGGTAATATGAGGGGGAACTTCTTTACTCAGAGAGTGGTAGTGGTGTGGAATGAGCTTCCAGTGGAAGTGGTGGAGGCAGGTTCGTTGGTATCATTTAAAAATAAATTGGATAGGCATATGGATGAGAAGGGAATGGAGGGTTATGGTATGAGTGCAGGCAGGTGGGACTAAGGGAAAAAAAGTTGTTCGGCACGGACTTGTAGGGCCGAGATGGCCTGTTTCCGTGCTGTAATTGTTATATGGTTATATGGTTATATGGAGGAATTTCTTTAGTCAGAGGGTGGTGAATCTGTGGGATTCATTGCCGCAGACAGTTGTGGAGGCCACAAGTCATTGGTGGAGATTGACAAATACTTGATTAGTGTGGGTGTCAGGGGTTACGGGGAGAAGGCAGGAGAATGGCGTTTGGAGGGAGAGATAGATCAGCCATGATTGAGTGGCGGAGTAGACTGGATGGGCCGAATGGCCTAATTCTGCTCCTATGAGCATCTTATAGTCTTAAATGAACATCTTTATCTCCAAGGGTCTGTGAACATTCAGAATTCTCCCCCTTTACGGAGAGAGTGGAGAGGCTGGTCACGGTTGAGATCAATAGAGAGGTGGGACTTTGGGGAGTCCAGTGATATGGAGATCGGGCAAGGAAGTTATTGATCTCATTTACTGATGGAGTGGGCTCAAACGTCTTGTGGGGGACCATAGGTGGACTTTCCCCGAGTCATTGTTGAAGTCACACTTGGAGTTATGGGGTCAGTTTAGGTCACCTCGATGTGGGAAAGATGCCAAGAGGCCACACAGAGTGCAGAGAATATTTACAAAGATTCACCTCCACGTGTGGAGTGTTTGACAATAGAAACATAGAAACATAGAAATTAGGTGCAGGAGTAGGCCATTCGGCCCTTTGAGTCTGCACCGCCATTCAATATGATCATGGCTGATCATCCAACTCAGTATCCCGTACCTGCCTTCTCTCCATACCCCCTGATCCCCTTAGCCACAAGGGCCACATCTAACTCCCTCTTAAATATAGCCAATGAACTGGCCTCGACTACCCTCTGTGGCAGAGAGTTCCAGAGATTCACCACTCTCTGTGTGAAAAAAGTTCTTCTCATCTCGGTTTTAAAGGATTTCCCCCCTTCCTTAAGCATTTCGTTGTCTCTGTAAGCTGACAATGAGCCCCCTTGTCCTGGACTTCCCCAACATCGGGAACAATCTTCCTGCATCTAGCCTGTCCAACCCCTTAAGAATTTTGTAAGTTTCTATAAGATCCCCTCTCAATCTCCTAAATTCTAGAGAGTATAAACCAAGTCTATCCAGTCTTTCTTCATAAGACAGTCCTGACATCCCAGGAATCAGTCTGGTGAACCGTCTCTGCACTCCCTCTATGGCAATAATTTGGAGACCAAAACCGTCTCTGCACTCCCTCTATGGCAATAATTTGGAGACCAAAATCCTCAGATTTGGAGACCAAAACTGTACGCAATACTCCAGGTGTGGTCTCACCAAGACCCTGTACAACTGCAGTAGAATATCGCAATACTGTTGGCATATATCACAAAACGTTTATAAAGACATTTGGATCGGTACATGATTACGGGCCCAACACCAGCAGGTGGGACTAGTGTAGATGGTGAATCTGGGGCAAGTTGGGCAGCAGGGCCTGTTTCTATGCTGTGTGGCTCTATAATGTTGCCAAGACTTCAGGGCCAGAGCTACAGGGAGAAGCTAGGACTCTATTCCTTGGCGTGCAGAAGGCAGAGGAGTGATCTTATAGTGTATAAAACCATGAGGGGAAAAGATCGGATGGATGCTCAGAGTCCTTTTCCCCCCAGAGTCGGGGAATCAAGAACCAAATGCCATAGGTTTAAGATGAGAAGGGAAAAGTTGAATAGGAAGCTGAGGGGCAACTTGTTTTAGACTAGTGGAGCTGGGTGGGTGGACTGAGCTGCCAAATGGCGGTAGTGCTGGGTGATAGGGTTGGTGAGGATGGTCAGCGCGGATATGATGGGCTGAAGGGCCTGCTCCTGCGCTGTGCGGCTCTGTGAATGCAACATACCCTTTGCTCTCCATCTCTAGCCCACACCGTGTCTGATTCACCTCCACCCCATTGTGGACCCTGGACTTTGCCCCACTGTTGTTGGTCAATGCGCTGTCTCTTGGCCAGAGTAGGGGAATGACGAACCAAAAGGTGAGAGGGGAAATGTTGAATAGTAACCCGAGGGGCTCCTTTTTCCACTGGGATGGTGGTGGTGGGTGTATGGAGCGAGCTCCCAGAACAGGCGGTTGAGGTTGGGACTACGGCAACATTTATAACACATTGGCATAGGTACATAGATAGAACAAGGTATGGGCCAAACGCGGGCAGGTGCGACTAGTGTAGATGGGGCATCTTGGCAAGTTGGGCCGAAGGGCCGTGTTTCTATGAATATGACTAAGACTTTATACATACAGGATGCTACGGGGAAGAATATAAGAGCAAGATATTATGGTCCAAGTCTACAAAACATTCGTTCAAAGACTTGATCTATAAATTGAGAGGGGAAAGATGAAAGTTACAGAAACACATGAATGTGCTGGGATTGGAGTGGTATAAAGCATCTTTAGATAGCTGGGATTATGGTAGATGGGGATTGGAGGGGGACAAGCCACCTTTAGACAGCAGGGGCCCGTGTAGATGGGGCATCTTGGTCAGCAGAGTGCTGCGTGATGCTGTGACTCTCTGACCCAGACACACACGCACGCACTCGTTGGTGAGAGTTGGTCTGAGGCTGGACCACGTTACCTCCATGAGATCGAAGACACCTCCCAACGTGTGCCCCGACACCTTGGCCGCTGCCATTGATGGGATGATGCTCCCCTCGTTGTGGATCAGGAGCACTTTCCCGGACACCCCTGTCATCAGCTTATCTAGGGCAGGGAGAGGAACAATTAGAGTCAGCAAGCCACATCGCCACCTCAGTCTGAAGAAGGGTGTATTTAAGAGGGAGTTAGATGTGGCCCTTGTGGCTAAGGGGATCAGAGGGTATGGAGAGAAGGCAGGTACAGGATACTGAGTTGGATGATCAGCCATGATCATATTGAATGGCGGTGTAGGCTCGAAGGGCCGAATGGCCTCCTCCTTCTATGTTTCTATGTTTCTATGGTGCAGCAGCATCTATTTTTATGGTGCAGCAGCATCTATGGAGCGAAGGAAATAGGCAACGTTTTGGGCCGAAACCCTTCTGGAAATAGGCAACGTTTTGGGCCGAAACCCGGAAGGGTTTCGGCCCAAAACGTTGCCTATTTCCTTAGCTCCATAGATGCTGCCTGACCTGCTGAGTTACTCCAGCACTCTGTGAATCGTCACCTATCCATGTTCTCCACAGATGCTGCCTGTCCCGCTGAGTTACTCCAGCACTCTGTGAAACGTCAGCTATCCATGTTCTCCACAGATGCTGCCTGACCCGCTGAGTTTACTCCAGCACTCTGTGAAACGGGACCTATCCTGTTCTCCACAGATGCTGAGAAGAACCGCTTTTTTTTCACACAGAGACTCTGTGAAACGTCAGCTATCCAGGTTAGTCACAGGCCAGTTGCATTGACCCGCTGAGAGGGAGTTAGCACTCTGTGAAACGTCACCTATCCATGTTCTCCACAGATGCTGCCTGACGCCCTGAGTTACTCCAGCACGCTGTGACACGTCACCTATACCTGCTCTCCACAGATGCTGCCTGACCGGCTGAGTTACTCCAGCACTCTGTGTCTATCTTCACCAGAATGCTGCCTGCATTCGGGGGCATTGGCTATGGGGAGAGTTAGACAGACTTCCACTGTTTTCTCTGGAATGTGTGGAGACCTGATAGAGCTAACCCTTCTCATTCCTCTTACAAAATGCACATCTTGCATTTCATGAACTCATACCTCAACTGAATTGGGTGGTTAATAAGACATCGGGCATGCTTGCCTTCATCAGCCAGAATATTGGGTCTGACAGTCAGCGAGTCATAATGCAGATATACTACTGTGGTTATACTGCATTTGGAGTCTTGTGTGCAGTTCTGGACCACCAGTGGAAACACCCTCTCCACATTCCCTCTACCCTGGTCCCACAGCAGAAGCATCCACATCGCTGGGGGGGCTGGAAGCTGGGAGTACCCCGAGCTAATTCTGCCACCACCATCATCTATTGCAACAAGTGATGTCTCCCACTGGTTGTGGCCGGAAGCTTGCGTCCTTGCCAGGACCGGCGCTGACAGCTAGGTCAACATTTGAAGCGAGCATTTGAACGCCGCCGGCTACCGGAGTTAAGGCCGTCCCGTCAACGGAAGTCTCGAGGCCCCTGACTTCCATCAATCACAGTGAGGAATGTGGAGGAGTCACTGTGGTGGATGTTCATGATAAAATGTGCTTTTGAGTGTTTGTTGCTTTTAATTGTACGACTGACCTGGGCCAGTGAAATTCCTCGTATGTTGCAAAATATACTTGGCAAATAAAGTGTGATTCTGACTCTGATTCTGAAGTCTCTCCCCCGGCCTTTAGTTAGAAACATAGAAACATAGAAATTAGGTGCAGGAGTAGGCCATTCGGCCCTTCGAGCCTGCACCGCCATTCAATATGATCATGGCTGATCATCCAACTCAGTATCCCGTACCTGCCTTCTCTCCATACCCCCTGATCCCCTTAGCCACAAGGGCCACATCTAACTCCCTCTTAAATATAGCCAATGAACTGGCCTCAACTACCCTCTGTGGCAGAGAGTTCCAGAGATTCACCACTCTCTGTGTGAAAAAAGTTCTTCTCATCTCAGTTTTAAAGGATTTCCCCCTTATCCTTAAGCTGTGACCCCTTGTCCTGGACTTCCCCAACATCGGGAACAATCTTCCTGCATCTAGCCTGTCCAACCCCTTAAGAATTTTGTAAGTTTTCTATTAGTTGAAGGTTAATTCAGTTCAGTTTTTTCTCAGATGGCTGTGAACATTTTCTTTTCATTCATTCATCGATTTATTTCTCTATCCATCTATATTTATCTATCCATCGACTTATTTGTTTGTTTATTAATTATGATATGAAGCAATGAATCTTAGGTAATGAATGTTGCCTGCTCTAGGAGAACGAGGGCCTGACAGTGTTTAAGAAGGAACTGCAGATGTATAAAAAAAAAATCGAAGGTAGACAAAAAATGCTGGAGAAACTCAGCGGGTGAGGCAGCAGCATCTATGGAGCGAAGGAAATAGGCGCCGTTTCGGGTCGAGACCCTTCTGGAAATAGGCAACGTTTTGGGCTGAAATCCTTCTGGAAATAGGCAACGTTTCGGGCCGAAATCCTTCTGGAAATAGGCAACGTTTCGGGCTGAAATCCTTCTGGAAATAGGCAACGTTTCGGGCCGAAATCCTTCTGGAAATAGGCAACGTTTCGGGCCGAAACCCTTACGGGTTTCGGCCCAAAACGTTGCCTATTTCCTTCGCTCCATAGATGCTGCTGCCTCACCCGCTGAGTTTCTCCAGCATTTTTGTCTACCTGTTTGTCCTGACACAAGGATGAGAAGACAAGGTGGAGGCGGCTTGTTGGTCACTCACAGCTGAAACCATCGAGGTGTAAACTCTGACTGAAGCGGAGACCGAGACGATCGAACCTTGCCCCCAAGAACTTCACCACCATCTTGCAGGCTGCGGCCCTGTCGATAGGAAAGGGAGACGGATTATTACCAGAGGGCGGCATGCTAGAGCTGCTGCCTCACAGCGCCAGAGACCTGGGTTCCATCCCCGCTACAGGTGCCCGTCTGTACAAAGTTTGTGCCTCCTCCCGCGTGGGTTTTATCCGGGATCTCCCAGTTCCTCCCGCACTCCAAACACGTTCAGGTTTATAGGTTAATTGGCTTTGTGTAAATGTAAAAGTTGTAGGAAGGAACTGCAGATGTTGGTTTAAATCGAAGACGAACACAAAATGCTGGAGCAACTCAGCGGGGCAGGCAGCGTCTCTGGAGAGAAGGAATCGGTGTCTGAAGAAGGGTCGAGGCCAGTTCATTGGCTATATTTAAGAGGGAGTTAGATGTGGCCCTTGTGGCTAAGGGGGTCAGAAGGTATGGAGAGAAGGCAGGTACAGGATACTGAGTTGGATGATCAGCCATGATTATATTGAATGGCGGTGCAGGCTTGAAGGGCCGAATGGCCTACTCCTGCACCTAATTTCTATGTTTCTATGTGTCGACCCAAAACGTCACCCATTCCTTCTCTCCAGAGATGCTGCCTGCCTCGCTGAGTTACTCCAGCATTTTGTATGTAACCAGGTTTGTAGGTTAATTGGCTTTGTAAAAAAAACCGTTAGCGTGTGTAGGGTACTGCTCATGTGCGGGGGTTGCTGGTCAGCACGGACTTAGTGGGTCGAAGGGCCTGTTTCCACGCAGTACAGGATATTTCTACTGTAGCTACTGTACGGATATACATACAACGTGGAAACAGGCCCTTCGGCCGAATGAGTCTGTGCCCACCAACAATCACCCCGTACACTAGGGACAATTTACAATGATAGCAAGCCGATCAAGCCAATTGCTCCAGGTCCTCTGGTCTCCTCCCACATTCCAAGAACATACAGCTTTGTGCGTTTAAGAAAGAACTGCAGACGCTGGTTTAAATCGAAGGCAGACACAACATGCCGGAGTAACTCAGCGGGTGAGGCAGTATCTATGGAGAGCAGGAATTGGCGACATTTCGGGTCGAGACCCTTCTTCAGACTGGCCCCTCCCGCCCCCTGCCCTGACATCAGTCTGAAGAAGGGTCTTGACCCGAAACGTCGCCAACTCCTTCTCTCCGTGATAACTGAAGTAAACGAGCAGCGTAGGTTTACAAGATTAATTCCCGGGATGGCGCGACTGTCATATGCCGAGAGAATGGAGCGGCTGGGCTTGTACACTCTGGAGTTTAGAAGGATGAGAGGTCACCTCATTGAAACATACAAGATTATTAAGGGTTTGGACACGCTAGAGGCAGGAAACATGTTCCCGATGTTGGGGGAGTTCAGAATCAGGGGCCACACAAACAGTTTAAGAATAAGGGGTCGGCCATTTTGAACAGAGACTAGGAGACACTTTTTCTCACAGAGAGTTGTGAGTCTGTGGAATTCTCTGCCTCAAAGGCAGGTTCTCTGGATACTTTCACGAGAGAGCTAGACAGGGCACTTAAAGATAGCGGAGTCAGGGGATATGGGGAGAAGGCAGGAACGGGGTACTGATTGATCACATTGAATGGCGGTGCTGGCTGGAAGGGCCGTATGGCCAACTCCTGCACCTATTGTGTACATTGATGAGTGTGAAGGTGCCTGCATACTCACAGTGGGTAGAGGGAGGGGAGTGAACTCCTGGATAACGATCGGAGCTGTGTGTAGGCAAAGCTGGCCACCTGCAAGCTGCTCTCCTTCATCAGGGAGTTGGCGAGGAGCAGCAGGGCGTTGAGGGGCGGCTTGGTGCAGAGGAACACCGCGCAGGCAGCCATCCGCAGCTCCGGGGCGTTGCGTTGGTCCATGAAGATATGCAGCGTGATGACTTGTATCTGTGAGTGCACAGAGCAACCAGCATTGGTTTAGTTTGGTTTAGAGACACAGTGTGGAAACAGGCCCTTCGGCCCACTCAGTCCGGACCGACCAGCGATCCCCGCACACTAACACTACCCTACACACACTAGGGACAATTTTACACTTACACCAAGCCAATTAACCTACAAACCTGCACGTCTTTTGAGTGTGGGAGGAAACCGAAGATCTCGGCGAAAACCCACGCAGGTCACGGGGAGAACGTACAAACTCCGTACAGACAGCGCCCATAGTCAGGATGGAACCCGGGTCTCTGCCGCTGTGAGGCAGCAGCTCTACCCGTTGCACCATCGTGACACCCTAAGTTCAGGACCCTCAACTACTCTCTGCCACAGAGGGTAGTTGAGGCCAGTTCATTGGCTATATTTAAGAGGGAGTTAGATGTGGCCCTTGTGGCCAAGGGGATCAGCGGGTATGGAGAGAAGGCAGGTACAGGATACTGAGTTGGATGATCAGCCATGATCATATTGAATGGCGAATGGTGCAGGCTCGAAGGGCCGAATGGCCTACTCCTGCACCTAATTTCTATGTTTCTATGTTTCTAGGAGCGGTCGTTCATAGAACAGTATTCGGCACGGTGGCGCCAGAGACCCGGGTTCGATCCTGACTATCGGTGCTGTCTGTGTGGAGTTTGCACGTTCTCCCCGTGACCACGAGGGTTTTCTCCGGGTGCTACGATTTCCTCCCACATTCCAAAGACGTGCAGGTCTGTAGGTTAATTGGCTTTGGGTAAAAGATTGTAAATTGTCCTTTAGTGTGTGTGTGTGTAGGATAGTGCTAGTGTACGGGGTGATCGCTGGTCGGCACCGACTCGGTGGGCTGAAGGGCCTGTGCCCGTGCTTAGGAACAGGCGCGTTGTCTGTGTCGAACGTGACGCCAAGAACAACTCTTATTTCTCGGCTCGTGATCCACATCCCCCCCAGTCCCTACAGATCCACCTGCCTATTCAAAGCCTCTCAAACACCACGATCGTATCTGCCTCCACCACCACCCCTGGCAGCGCCTTCCAGGCACCCACTGCCCTCTGTGGAAATAAACCTGCCCCGCACAGCTCCTTTAAACTTTCCCCCTCTCACCTTTAACCTCTACCTTGGTAACCAGACCAGGCAACACTCCAGATGCATCAGCATGCTGTGAGAGTCGCTACCCCAACACCCCCCACCCCCACCCTTACACCTTACCCTTCCACTCCCCCTCCCCCGACTCAGTCTGAAGAAGGGTCTCCACCCGAAACGTCACCCATTCCTCCTCTACACAGAGATGCTGCCTGACCCGCTGAGTTACTCCAGCACTCTGTGAAACGTCACCTATCCATGTTCTCCACAGATGCTGCCTGACCCACTCAGTTATGGTGCAGCAGCATCTATGGAGCTAAGGAAATAGGCAACGTTTCGGGCCAAAATCCTTCTGGAAATAGGCAACATTTCGGGCCGAAATCCTTCTGGAAATAGGCAACGTTTCGGGCCAAAATCCTTCTGGAAATAGGCAACGTTTCGGGCCGAAACCCTTACGGGTTTCGGCCCGAAACGTTGCCTATTTCCTTAGCTCCATAGATGCTGCCTGACCCTCTGAGTTACTCCAGCACTCTGTGAAACGCCACCTATCCATGTTCTCCACAGCTGCTGCCTGACCCACTGAGTTACTCCAGCACTCTGTGAAACGTCACCTATCCATATTCTCCATAGATGCTGCTGCACCCGCTGAGTTACTCCAGCACTCTGTGAAACGTCACCTATCCATGTTCTCCACAGATGCTGCCTGACCCACTCAGTTATGGTGCAGCAGCATCTATGGAGCTAAGGAAATAGGCAACGTTTCGGGCCGAAATCCTTCTGGAAATAGGCAACGTTTCGGGCCGAAACCCTTTCGGGTTTCAGCCCGAAACGTTGCCTATTTCCTTAGCTCCATAGATGCTGCCTGACCCTCTGAGTTACTCCAGCACTCTGTGAAACGTCACCTATCCATGTTGTCCACAGATGCTGCCTGACCCGCTGTGTTACTCCAGCTGTGGACAATCCCCAAGCCGTGCGGTGAATCTTTACCTTTGTCGGGTCCTTCTTCAGAATGTTGCGCAGGGCCATGATGGCGTCCACCTTGCTCTTGAGGGGGACGTTGGGGGCCGAGGGTCTGGGCCAGGGCAGGAGCTTCACGATGTGCTTGATGCTGATGGGCTGGCCCGCGTTACCGATGGCCTTCAGGGCCAGGGCCATGTCCTCCTCGTTACCATGGGCAACGGCGTCGGCAAGGAGATCGTGGAGAAGCTGCAAGAGGAGAGGCTCGGTAAGACCACTAGTCTCAGTGGGCCATGGGGCCAGAAGCCACTTTATTCTCTGGAGCGCAGAAGGTTAAGGGGGGACCTGATAGAGGTCTTTAAAATTATGAGAGGGATAGACAGAGTTGATGTGGACAAGCTTTTCCCTTTGAGAATAGGGAAGATTCAAACAAGAGGACATGACTTCAGAATTAAGGGACAGAAGTTTAGGGGTAATATGAGGGGGAACTTCTTTACGCAGAGAGTGGTAGCGGTGTGGAATGAGCTCCCAGTGGAAGTGGTGGAGGCAGGTTCATTGGTATCATTTAAAAATAAATTGGATAGGCATATGGATGAGAAGGGAATGGAGGGTTATGGTATGAGTGCAGGCAGGTGGGACTAAGGGGAAAAAATTTGTTCGGCACGGACTTGTAGGGCCGAGATGGCCTGTTTCCGTGCTGTAATTGTTATATGGTTATATGGACTAAAGCCCTCAGGAATACCACGAGCCTCGATAAAACCATAATGCCAAGATAGACCGTAAAGCCCCTTGTCCCACTGTACGAGGTAATTCACGAGGTCTCCCGAGTTTTCCCCTGATCCGGTAAACCCGTGACGTTTTTTCAACTCTGTAAAAAATGTCCACGAGTAAAATAATACTCGTGATGAAAGAATTGTTACTTTTTACTTGTAGTTAGACCATTACGAGCCGCTACGAGACTTCCACGAACTCCTACGGACCCGCTACGGACATTCTCAGGGGAAAACACGGGAGAACCTGTAAATTACCTCGTACAGTGGGACAGGGGCTTAAGACCAGAAGACACAAGTCCAGAAGCATAAGACCAAACCCCTCACTAAGAACATCACTCGGTAAGACCATAATCCATGGTGGACCACAAGGCCACAAAACACAGGAGCATAACTTTATTCCCGGCTGTTACCAGGTAACTGAATGATCCCACCACAACTAGAGAGCGGTCCTGAACTACTATCTACCTCATTGGTGACCCTCGGACTATCCTTGATCGGACTTTGCTGGCTTTACCTTGCACTAAACGTTATTCCCTTTATCCTGTATCTGTACACTGTAAATGGCTCGATTGTAATCATGTATTGTCTTTCCGCTGACTGGTTAGCACGCAACAAAAGCTGTTCACTGTACCTCGGTACACGGGACAATAAACTCAACTGAAAATTGAGAGACTGGGCCATAAGCCTTGGGTGGGCTAATACTACCCAGCAGCAGAATGAGGCCATTCAGCCCATTAAGTCTACTCCGCCATTCAATCATGGCTAATCTATCTCTCCCCCTCAACACTATTGGCTGTGTTAAGATCTATAGCTCATACTATTATGGTTGTTATTGAAATATGAATTATTCCATATTTATGTGCTATTGTAGTTGTGGGCCTTGCTAAGCCGGAGTAAGTAAGAATTTCATGTTGAGTTGCTGGTACATACGACAATTAAACTCTCTTGTGTCTGAGTTTTGCTAATTATAGAT
>NW_026576249.1:0-45000 GCF_028641065.1 Leucoraja erinaceus
AGACACTAAACAAGTGAGCAAAATGTCTGCAGTATATAATCACACAACAATAACATAGAATAGTGCGGTATGCCATAAAGATCCAAGACAGCCGTGCGGGTTGCTCGGACGAAATATACACACCAATGCCCCCTTTAAACAGAGAACATCTTATCATCTCCTCCAGGACCCGCCTCCCGAGAAAAGACGTGCGAAAAAAAAGAGCTCCGCATACCTTCTATCACCCGTGCCACCAAGGCAGGTAAGCATGAAACAGGGGTCCCTTAATAGGCCCTGAACCTGTGCCTCAGCTACCTCTGTGGCAGAGTTCCAGAGTTCAAAACCCCCAAAACTACAATCTGTGAAAAACGTTCCCCTCATCTCGGTGTTTAGAATGGTTGATTTGCTCCACACAAACACACTGATCCTTACACCCTTGTCCTGTAATACAGTCCCCACTCGGAACAATCCTTCCTGCATCACCTGTCCACACTCCCTTCAATTTTGTCGTTTTTCTATACATCCCCGCTCATCTCCTAAATTCTAAGATTATTAACCAAGTCTTATTCCACCATCTTCTCATAAGACAGGCCTGACAGACCTCCCAGGGAAATCTGGTGAACCTTCTCTGCACCGCCCTCTATGGCCAATAATTTCCTTCCCTCCGACATTTAGTAGACCACAACTGCAACGCAACACTCCAGTGTGTTCTCCACCAAGCCACCTGTAACCACTTGCATTAAGAACCTCCCTGCTTACCTATACCTCAAATCCTCTTGCTATTAAAACCAACATACCATTTCGACTTTTTCTTTAACTGCCCTGCTGCAGCCTGCAGCAGCCTACCTTTCAATGACTGGTGTACCATGACACCCAGGTCTCAGCTGCATCCCCCCTTCTCCCCCCCCCTCGATCCCAATCGGCCACCGTTTCGCATTACGGAAGGTGCGTTCCCGGTTTTTTTTGTTCCGGCGCGCGTAGGTAATTGGTGGATACAGGTGAAGGGAGATGGGGAGGTTAATTGGCAAATGGGTGGAAAAGGCAACAAAGACTGGTGTGAAGTCAATGGATATTTTTTATGCAGAGATTGACAAATTCTCGATTAGTAAGGGTGTCACAGGTTAGAATAGAATAGTTTCTTTATTGTCATTGTAACATGAACCATGTACAACGAAATTAAAAAATGTCAGCCAGTCAGTGCACCATTCAAACATTTCTAAAAGCTAACGATACATACAAGGTAAAATATTAAAAGATAAACAACTAAAATAAATATCACGAAAAGAGCACGCATAAACACCCAACCCTCCATCCTTCTGTCGATTTCACAGTGTACCACAGTCCCTTAGTCTGTATCGCCCCTGCGTTCCTTGGCGGCTACATTTAGTGCTTTTATAGCAGTGGGGTAAAAACTGTTTTTTAGTCTGTTCGTCCTTGTCCTTGTAGATCTGTACCGCCTGCCTGACGGCAACAGTTCAAACAGGGAGTGTCCGGGGTGGGAAATGTAGGTTATGGGGCAAAGGCAGGAGAATGGGGTTGAGAAGGAAAGATAGATCAGCCATGATTGAATGGCGTAAACTTGAGCGGCTGAATTGCATTATTCTGCTCTTAGAACTTATGACATGATCAACTATCACAGTACAACATCATCATCATTTGCATTTTAACAGGAGAGAACTCCAAGCACTTACACAATTGCATGAAGGGGTGCTAGATAAAGCTGGAGGAAAGGGTATAGATGGAAGGGGACAGGGGGGAAAATGGGATATAAGAAGGAAATGGGAGACCCGGTAGGCGGTGCGACTCTCGTCAGCAGCGGCCTCTGCAGCCCGTCTGCGTTTTTATTATTTTTTGTCTATGTTTTTATGTAGTTTTTTTATTATTTTTTGTTGGGGGTGTGTGTGGGGGGGGGGGGTGTGGGGGGGAGGGAGGGGGTAACTTTTAAATCTCTCCCTGCACGGGAGACCCAACCTTTTCTTTGACGGGTCTCCGTTGTCGTTGGGACTGCAACGAGGAGCGGCCTCCAACAGGAGAAGACCGGGGACTCTGGTGCCGACGACTCACCGTCACCGTCGCGGAGCTGGCCGAGTCCGGAGAACGGGTGGAGCGGTGGTGGAGCGCTGCTGCTGCTGCTGCGGCCCGACCTCCGGAGATTCGGAGGCTGCAACTGCGGGTCTGGCGAACGGCGGCACCGGGAGCCCGCGGGTCCCTGGAGGGAGACCGCTTTTCAGGGCTCTCGCAACGGCGACTTCTCCCGCCCGAGTTGCGGGGTCGAAGAGCTCCCGGAGCGGGGCCTGACATCACCGCCCCGCGCGGCTTGGAATGGCCGCGGGACTGTGCGAGCGCACGCCGGGGGCTCTAACACCAAGACCCGGTGTGCGGCCTTGCATCACCCGGCGTGGCTTTAATGGCCGCGGGACAATTGCCATCCGGGATTTTGACTTTGACTCTGACATCTGGGGGGGGGGAAGTGCAATGGAGAGATAAGTTTTTTTTGGCCTTCCATCACAGCAATGTGATGGATGTTTATGTAAATTATGTTGTGTCTTGGGTCTATTTGTTTGTAATGTATGGCTGCAGAAAAGGCATTTCGTTTGGACCTCAAGGGGTCCAAATGACAATTAAATTGAATCTTGAATCTTGAATCTTGAATTTTGAATCTTGACTAGGGAGTTGGGAGATAAGGGTTAGAAAGGGAATGATGAGAAAAAGGAATTCTGAGCGAGTATTCGTGAAATTGCAAAACCATTGCTGGCGATTTGCCATGAGGTTGCAAGTTATTTTCTGTTGCTGGGCCTCTTAACATAGAAACATAGAAGAAGGTGGCCATTCAATATGATCATGGCTGATCATCCAAAATCAATACCCCAATCCTGCTTTCTCCCCATATCCCTTGATTCCGTTAGCCCTAAGAGCTAAATCTAATTCCTTGTATGTGAATACTTGGCCAATACTTACTTACTAAACTCTCTTGAAAACACCCAGTGAATTGGACTCCACTGCCTTCTGTGGCAGAGAATTCCACAGATTCACAACTCTCTGGGTGAAAATTGTTTTCCTCATCTCACAAGTAAAATGGATGAAGGGGTGCCAGTGGATGTAGTGTATCTAGACTTTCAGAAAGCCTTCGATAAGGTCCCGCACGGGAGACTGGTGACTAAAATTAGAGCACATGGTATTGGGGGTGGGGTGTTGACATGGATAGAAAATTGGTTGGCAGACAGGAAGCAAAGAGTAGGAGTGAACGGGCCCTTTTCAGAATGGCAGGCAGTGGCGAGTGGAGTGCCGCAAGGCTCGGTGTTGGGGCCGCAACTGTTTACCATATATATTCATTCCTAAATGACCTATCCCTTATTCTTGAAACTGTGACCCCTGGCTCTCGACTCCCCCAATATCGGGAACATTTTTCCTGCATCTAGCCTGTCCAATCCCTTAAGATTTTTATATGTTTCTATGATCTCCTCTCATCCTTCTGAATTCCAGTGAATATACTGAAAGCCCATTCGCTCCATTCTTTCATCATATGTCAGTCCTGCCATCCCAGAAATTAGCCTGATGAACCTACGCTGCACTCCCTCAATAGCAAGAATGTCCTTCCTCGTAAGTAGGAGACCAAAACTACACACAATACTCCAGGTGTGGTCTTATGAGCCTCAGTGTGGGAAAGTGAGCCAACCCTATATCTACATGTCACCCTACACTTGTGAACTTAGCATCGACCCTGGGCGGCACGGTGGAGCTGCGATGGAGTTGTTGTCTTCCAGCGCCAGAGACCATGGTTCGTTCGATCCTGACAATGGGTGCTTGTCAGTACAGATTTTTATCTTCTCTCCGCGACCTGCGCGGGTTTTCCCCTGAGATCTTCGGTTTCCTCCCACACTACAAATACGTACAGGTTTGTAGATGAATTGGCTTGGTGTAAATGTAAAATTGGCCCTATTTAGGATAGTGTTAATGTGCGGGGATCGGTGGTCGGTGCAGACTCAGATGGCTCAAGAGCCCGTTTCCACACTGTATCTCTAAACTAAACTAAACTAAATTAAAAGGCTTCCCCCCCCCGACCCTTCAATTTCAGTGATAATGAAAAGCCAACAGAATGGGCTCGTCAGAAGATTTTCAGATAGATTATTGGTTTCAAAGCACGTAAAAAAATCAAACCCAATCATTTCAAACTGTTTTAATCTTTTGAAAAACAGGTTTTCTTTAAGCCTTGTTTGTTTATTTTGCATTATATTGCTTCAAGGAACATCATTAAATTGACCAGCGCTGTTTTAAAAGGTCTTTGAACATATGCAAATATTTGCAGAGTTTATGTCTGTTTCAGCTCGGTGTGGAGTTTGTCTTGGTTCCTGGTTACTTGGTCCTCCAAAATATTCCAACTGGAATTTAAACTGGAGGCGGTGAAGGGAGGGATTAAGCCAGAAAGGGTTATTGGGAAGAAAGAGCTACTTTAAATTTAGTTGCATCTGGTTGGGTAACTATAGTAGGGTGGAGATTATTCCATGCTTTAATTGTGCGGGGGAAGAACGAATTGATGTACAGATCTGTCGTTGTAGCTGGGATCACAAATTGGATCGAATGCCCTCGTCTGCTCCTAATTGGTTTGGGTTTGGTGTAGGTCTTGCAGTCTATGTCGAGCTGACCATTTAACATTTTGTAAAAACAGGTCAAACGGTGAGTTTCACGTGTGTCTGTCTTGGAGAGGGTTCCTTCCACCCCAGAGAATTCAGAAGTTTGGTGACACTCGCTTCTCTCTCATAGGTGTTAGTAACAAATCGAGCTGCCTGTCTTTGGACACGTTCAATGGAAGAAATGTTTTTATCTGTGTATGGGTCCCATGCTGCAACTGCGTAGTCCAAATGAGGTCTAACGAGGGTGAAATACAGCTTCTCCTTGACAGAAGCTGAACTATGATGAAAGTTGCACCTCAGGAAGTTTAGGACATCTGTTGCTTTCACTGTTGCATGATGAGTCTCACCATTGCAACCCAGATCATTCTGCAATTTGATGCCAAGATACTTGGTTTGTTTGGATTCTTCAAGGGTGACACCAAATATGTTGTAGGATGTGTCGCTGGGATTCCTCATTCTGGTGACATGCATGGTTTCACATTTGGAAGGGTTGAACTGCATGCTCCATTGTTGTGACCACTCAACCATAGTATCGAGGTCCTTTTGGAGAGCATCTTCGTCATCAGCTGACGGTAATTGGACGGTACAGCAAACAATCATCAGCGAATACTGGTCGTACTTGCCACTTTTTCATGGATGTAAGATTCAAGATCAAGATTCAAGATTCAAGATTCAATTTAATTGTCATTTGGACCCCTTGAGGTCCAAACGAAATGATGTTTCTGCAGCCATACATTACAAATAAATAGACCCAAGACACAGCATAATTTACATAAACATCCATCACATTGCTGTGAAGGAAGGCCAAAAAACTTATCTCTCCACTGCAGTCCCCCCCCCGCACCCCCCCCCCCCCCCCGATGTCAAAGTCAGAAGTCAAAGCCCCCGGCTGGCGATGGCGATTGTCCCGCGCGGCCATTAAAGCCACGCCGGGTGATGCAAGGTCGCACACCGGGTCTTGGTGTTGGAGCCCCCGGCGTGCGCTCGCAGAGTCCCGCGGCCATTCCAAGCCGCGCGTGGCGGTGATGTCAGGCCCCGCTCCAGGAGCTCTTCGACCCCGCAACTCGGGCGGGAGAAGTCGCCGTTGCGGGAGCCCTGAAAAGCGGTCTCCCTCCAGGGACCCGCGGGCTCCCGGTGCCGCCGTCCGCCAGACCCGCAGTTGCAGCCTCCGAATCTCCGGAGGTCGGGCCGCAGCAGCGCTCCACCACCGCTCCACCCGCTCCGGACTCGGCCAGCTCCGCGACGGTGAGGTGAGTCGTCGGCACCAGAGTCCCCGGTCTTCTCCTGTTGGAGGCCGCTCCTCGTTGCAGCCCCAACTACAACGGAGACCCGACAAAGAAAAGGTCGGGTCTCCCGTGCAGGGAGAGATTTAAAAGTTACCCCCTCCCTCCCACCCCACCCCCCCACACACACACACCCCAACAAAAAATAACAAAAACTACATAAAAACATAGACAAAAAATAATAAAAACGCAGACGGGCTGCAGAGGCCGCTGCTGACGAGAGTCGCGCCGCCTACCAATTTATGGATGTCAGTTGTGCTTCCACCCCTAATAACCTTCAACATAACTCAATGCCTTTCTGTGAAGTAGCAGTCTCTCATAATCAAGCTCTGACCAGAGAATTCTCCCAGTATCTAAGAAAACCTGTCTAGGAAAAGGAATTTTGTGAATGTCAGTAAAATGATAACACAGCTGTATTTAGTTTACACTGAGGATAGACAAAATGCGGGACAGGCAGCATCCCTGGCGAAAAGGAGTAGGCCGTGTTTTGGGTCAAGACCCTACTTCAGGCTCTGAGAGTCTGGAGGAAAACCTTTTCTCCAGAGATGCTGTCAGACCCGCTGAGTTACTCCAGCTTTTTGTGTCATGTCTCCAGTATTATATTCCTTGTTTACATTTTTTGATTAAGTTTAATTTTGATATATGACTGTTGATTCTCCCACAGAATTGACCACGTTTAGGTCATGAGGTCATAAATGAGCAGTGCAGTATTAGGCCATTTGGCCCATCAAGTCCACTCCGCCATTCAATCATGGTTGTTCTATCCCTCCCTCCTAACCCCAATCTCCTGCCTGCTCCCCATAACCCCTGACACCCTTACTAATCAACAATCTATCAATTTCTGCTTTTTTTAAAATATCCGCTGACGGCATCCAGAGCCTTCTGTGGCAAAGAATTCCACAGGTTCACCAACCTCTGAAGTAAAGAAATTCCTCCTCATCTCCTTCCTAAAAAAATGCCCTTTAATTTTGAGGCTATGACCTCTAATCCTAGACTCTCCCATTAGTGGAAACATCCTTTCCACATCCACTCTATCCAAGCCTTTCGCAATTCTGTACGTTTCAATGAGGTGCCCCCTCATTCTTGTAAACTCCAGCGAGTACAGGCCCAGTGCCAACAAACGCTCCAGGAACCAGACACCAGGTACATTGTATTCAAGCTGAAAGCAGCCCTGTCTCAGTTCCTATCGGGCTTATCTTTTCAATTGCATGGATTTTTCATTGTCCTCTCTTCTCTTCTCTGTCCATTGGTGATTTACACAATGTTTACCACGTGATGGAGATTTCCTGTACATCTTTCATGTTATTCCACATAACACATGAAACATCCATCAGCATTGACCACATTCTGCACACTCGCACCTCGCCATGCTTCTTCCCTGCAGCCATCAGGCTATTAAACACTGCAACCTTAGGGTGGCACAGTGGCGCAGCGGTAGAGTTGCTGCCTCGCAGCGCCAGAGACCCGGGTTCAACAAAGACTACGGGTGCTTGTCTATACAGTGTTTCTTCCTGTGACCTGCCTAGGTTTTCTCCAAGATCTTTGGTTTCCTTCCACACTCCAAATACATACAAGTTTGTAGATTATTTGGCTTGCTATTAATGTAAATTGTCCCTAGTATGCGTAGGATAGTGTTAATGTGCGGAATCACTGGTCGGTGTGGACTCGGTGGGCTAAAGATCCTGTTTCCCAGCTGTATCACAAAAATAAACGACATTTCTAAGATTGTTAGGCTCGCAATACATCTCTAAGTGTTATTAAAAGTATGGAATGGTACAATTCTTAGTATTCTGTGTTCAATTTTGCATAACAGCTTCTTTGCATGTTCTGGCTTGTCTACCATATCTATGTCAACAAATAAGTAACTATGTAATGGTTATAGGTAGTTACTGCCTCACAGTGCTACAGACCCAGGTTTGACCCTGACTACGGGTGCTGTCTTCACAGAGTCTATACGTTCTCCCCGTCACCGAGTGGGTTTTCTCCGGGTGCTCCGGTTTCCTCCCACACTCCATGTTTGTAGGTTAATTGGCTTCTGTAGCCTGGGCCTGTTTCCACACTGTATCTCGAAAGTAAAGTCTAAAGCTAAATGTTTCTGCACTGAAAAGCTTCACAAATTAATGCTACTGTTTTATTGGAAGGAAGTTGGAAGAGATCTGTGTGAGATTAATTCACGAGTATAAGGTTCATAAGACATAAGAGCAGAATTAAGCTATATGGCCCGTTGGCTCAGTTTAGTTTATTGTCACATGTACCAAGGTACAGTTAAAAGGTTTTGTTGTGTCCTATCCAGTCAGCAGAAAGATGATGCACGTTTACAATCGAGCCGTTTACAGTGTATGATACATGATACGGGATTACGAGACCAATTCTGGAGTATGGTGTACAACTTTGGTCGCCCAATTATAGGAAGGATGTCAACAAAATAGAGAGAGTACAGAGGAGATTTACTAGAATGTTGCCTGGGTTTCAGCAACTAAGTTACAGAGAAAGGTTGAATTGAGGAAGGACATTATTGCCATAGAGGGAGTGCAGAGACAATTCACCAGACTGATTCCTGGGATGTCAGGACTGTCTTATGAAGAAAGACTGGATAGACTTGGTTTATACTCTCTAGAATTTAGGAGATTGAGAGGGGATCATATAGAAACTTACAAAATTCTTAAGGGGTTGGACAGGCTAGATGCAGGAAGATTGTTCCCGATGTTGGGGAAGTCCAGGACAAGGGGTCACAGCTTAAGGATAAGGGGGAAATCCTTTAAAACCGAGATGAGAATAACTTTTTTCACACAGAGAGTGGTGAATCTCTGGAACTCTCTGCCACAGAGGGTAGTTGAGGCCAGTTCATTGGCTATATTTAAGAGGGAGTTAGATGTGGCCCTTGTGGCTAAGGGGATCAGGGGGTATGGAGAGAAGGCAGGTACGGGATACTGAGTTGGATGATCAGCCATGATCATATTGAATGGCGGTGCAGGCTCGAAGGGCCGAATGGCCTACTCCTGCACCTAATTTCTATGTTTCTATGTTTCTAAGTTAGGTCTTTATTCTTTGGAGCGCAGAAGGTTAAGGGGGGACTTGATAGAGGTCTTTAAAAATGATGAGAGGGATAGACAGAGTTGACGTGGATAAGCTTTTCCCATTTTCCCATTGAGAGTAGGGAAGATTCAAACAAGAGGACATGACTTCAGAATTAAGGGACAGACGTTTAGGGGTAACATGAGGGGGAACTTCTTTACTCAGAGAGTGGTAGCGGTGTGGAATGAGCTTCCAGTGGAAGTGGTGGAGGCAGGTTCGATTTTATAATTTAAAAATAAATTGGATGGGTATATGGATGGGAAATGAATGGAGGGTTATGGAAAATAATTCAGTAAAATTCAATGAGATCCCTCTCATCCTAATCTCCAATGAGTACATGCTCAGTGCAATTAACCACTCATCATACATTAACCCAATCATCCCCAGGATCATTCTCGTAAACCTCCTCTGGACTTTCTCTAATGTCAGCACACCCTTCCTCAGATATGGGGAACAAACTTGCTTACGATTCTCCAAATGCGTCTGACCAGTGGCCTTATAAAGCTACTGCATTTCATCCATGATTTTGTTTGCAGTTTTGGTCTCCTAATTTTGCTATTGAGGGAGTGCAGCGTAGGTTTACAAGGTTAATTCCCGGGATGGCGGGACTGTTATATGCTGAGAGAGCGGCTGGGCTTGTACACTCTGTAGTTTAGGAGGATGAGAGGGAATCTTATTTAAACATATAAGATTGTTAAGGGTTTGGACTGAGTATAGAAGTTGGGATGTAATGTTAAAATTGTACAAGGCATTGGTGAGGCCAATTCTGGAGTATGGTGTACAGTTTTTACTTGATAGAGGTTTTTAAAATGATGAGAGGGATAGACAGAGTTGACGTGGAAAAGCTTTTCCCACTGAGAGTAGGGAAGATTCAAACAAGGGGACATGACATGAGAATTAAGGGACTGAAGTTTAGGGGTAACATGAGGGGGAACTTCTTTACTCAGAGAGTGGTAGCTGTGTGGAATGAGCTTCCAGTGAAGGTGGTGGAGGCAGGTTCGTTTTTTATCATTTAAAAATAATTGGATAGTTATATGGATGGGAAGGGAATGGAGGTTATGGTCTGAGCGCAGGTATATGGGACTAGGGGAGATTATGTGTTCGGCACGGACTAGAAGGGTCGAGATGGCCTGTTTCCGTGCTGTAATTGTTATATGGTTATATGGTTATGGTTATATGGTTATATGGGCTCGCTAGAGGCAGGAAACATGTTCCCAATGTTGGGGGAGTCCAGAACCAGGGGCCACAGTTGAAGAATAAGGGGTAAGTCATTTATAACGGAGAGGAGGAAACACTTTTTCTCACAGAGAGTTGTGAGTCTGTGGAATTCTCTGCCCCTATAGGCCGGTTCTCTGGATCCTTTCAAGAGAGAGCTAGATAGGGCTCTTAAAGATAGCGGAGTCAGGGGATATGGGGAGAAGGCAGGAACGGGGTACTGATTGGGGATGATCAGCCATGATCACATTGAATGGCTGTGCTGGCTCGAAGGGCCGAATGGCCAACTCCTGCACCCATTGTCTATTTATATTTTAGTCTTCTCGAAGTGAATGTTAACATTGCATTTGCCTTCTTACTACCATGTCAACCTGCAAATTCACCTATGGAGAATCCTGCACCAGCACTCCCAAGTTCTTTTGCAGCCCTGTTTTCCAGATCCTCTCCCCATTTAGAAACTGGTCTATGCGTTAATTCCTACTATCAAAGTCCATGACCACAAAATACATAATAATAGCACAAAAATATAAATATACAATAACCATATAACCATATAACCATATAACAATTACAGCACGGAAACAGGCCATCTCGGCCCTACAAGTCCGTGCCGAACAAATTTTTTTCCCCTTAGTCCCACCTGCCTGCACTCATACCATAACCCTCCATTCCCTTCTCATCCATATGCCTATCCAATTTATTTTTAAATGATACCAATGAACCTGCCTCCACCACTTCCACTGGGAGCTCATTCCACACCGCTACCACTCTCTGCGTAAAGAAGTTCCCCCTCATATTACCCCTAAACTTCTGTCCCTTAATTCCGAAGTCATGTCCTCTTGTTTGAATCTTCCCTATTCTCAAAGGGAAAAGCTTGTCCACATCAACTCTGTCTATCCCTCTCATCATTTTAAAGACCTCTATCAGGTCCCCCCTTAACCTTCTGCGCTCCAGAGAATAAAGACCTAACTTATTCAACCTATCTCTGTAACTTAGTTGCTGAAACCCAGGCAACATTCTAGTAAATCTCCTCTGTACTCTCTCTATTTTGTTAACATCCTTCCTATAATTGGGCGACCAAAATTGTACACCATACTCCAGATTTGGTCTCACCAATGCCTTGTACAATTTTAACATTACATCCCAGCTTCTATACTCAATGCTCTGATTTATAAAGGCTAGCATACCAAAAGCTTTCTTTACCACAATACATTACAATACAATACAATAATACTTTATTAGCAAAGTATATTTTGCAACATACGAAGAATTTCATTGACCAAGTCAGTCATACAAATAAAAATCAACGGAACACACAAAATGCATTTTAACGTAAATATCCACCACAGTGACTCCTTCACATTCCTCATTGTGAAATTCCTCACAGGCGAAAAAAAGTTAAATCTCTTATTTTCTTTGTCCTCGAGTTGGGGACCTCGAGCCTTCCATTCACGGGACTATCTTGACTCCCGTAGCCAGCGGCGTTTTGGCCCTCCACGTCGAGGTGATCGGGGAGATGTCATCTCCCTCGCGCCGGGCGATTGGACCCCGGGTCGGGGCTGTTGAACCTTCCATGTCGTTGGAGCTTCCCGACCCGGCCTCTATCGAGACTTCGAGCCCTTGATGTTAAAGTCCACCGGCTGCGGTTGGAATATCGATCCCAAGCTAAGGATCAGCTCCGATGTAAAGACCACGCCCCACGGTGGGGCTCAAAGTCAGTCCGAGGAGGCCTCCAGATCCATGATGTTAGGCCGCAGAGCAACCGGAGATACGATTCGGGAAACAATCACATCTCCCTCTTCCCAGAGGCAATTCGGACTGTAAACGCCTTTCTCACCAGGGACTAACTCTACAGAACGTTTTTCCTTCTATTATTTATTATGTAAAAGAATATGTGTGCTATGATTGTGTTTATAATTTGTTTGGTTGTTTTGTTGTTTGTCTTTTGCACAAAAGTCCGCGAGCATTGCCACTTTCATTTCACTGCACATCTCGTATGTGTATGTGACAAATAAACTTGACTTGACTTGACATCTCCGGCAAGGTAAGAGATTGAAAAAAAAAGTTTCCCCCGACCTCCTCCGCCAACCCCCACATAAAACAAACTGGAGAACATTTGCACAAACTTTAAAAACACACAAAAAATAACCAGAAAAAGAGGAAAAAACAAGCAGACTGTTGGCAGGGCTGCCGATCGTGGGGTCCCCTGGAGGTATATATTTGTGTGTTTTTTTTTATAGACACACTACACTCATTCCCACCAATACCCATCCAAGGGGCGGCACAGGGGTGCAGTGGTAGAGTTGCTGCCTTCCAGTACCTACAGCGCCAGAGACCCGGGTTCGATCCTGACTACGGGTGCTGTCTGTACGGAGTTTGTACATTCTCCCTGTGACCTGCGTGGGTCTTCGGTTTTCTCCCACACTCCAAAGACATGCAGGTTTGTAGGTTAATTGGCCTGGTGTAAATGTAAATTGCCCCTAGTGGGTGTAGAATAGGATTAATGTGTCGGCGCAGACTCGGTGGGACCGTGTACGGACAGGACGCTGAAAGACGAGAAGCCATAGCCAAGAAGCCAAAGCCAAGATATCGAACGGACATCACGTCGAAAAAGCCAAGATACCGCCAAGCCAAGCCAACAAACACAAGCCAAACGGACACGACGCCGAATGGTTCGGACGCTGAACGGACACAATGCTGAAAGGACACAACGGCGAAAGGACACAACGGCGAATGGACACAACGGCGAATGGACACAACGGCGAATGGACACAATGGCGAATGGACACAATGGCGAATGGACACAACGGCGAATGGACACAACGGTGAATGGACACAACGGTGAATGGACACAACGGCGAATGGACACAATGGCGAATGGACACAACGGCAAATGGACACAACGGCGAATGGACACAACGGCGAATGGACACAACGGCGAATGGACACAACGGCGAATGGACACAACGGTGAATGGACACAACGGTGAATGGACACAACGGCGAATGGACACAACGGCGAATGGACACAACGGCGAATGGACACAACGGCGAATGGACACAACGGCGAATGGACACAACGGCGAATGGACACAACGGCGAATGGACACAACGGCGAATGGACACAACGGCGAATGGACACAACGGCGAATGGACACAATGCTAAATAGTCTGAACGCAGAACAGACACAATGCCGGATGGACAGGATGCAGAACGGACAAGACAGCGAATGGACATGACGTCAAAATGCTGCTGAATGGACATGATGTTTCCAGGGACGAGATTGGTCTGACACGTTGTCAGTCATCGACAAAGGTCAGCGATTGGTCGACCATCACATCACATCACTGGCCAGGGGGAGACGGCAGGGCGGGGTGGGGGGTGGGGGGGAAACTTGAGCTTGCGTTTGTAAAATGGTGGCTGTCACTCCAAGCTGCTGCGATTGCCACAGAGGCTTTTTGTTCCCCGTCAGATTTAAAGCTGAGATACAACCTGATGCTGAACGGGCATGATGTCAAAAAGCTATAAATCCGAACGGACATGAAGCTGAGATGATAAATAGGAATGAAGGTCGGCGGGGGCACTGCGAGTC
Organism: Leucoraja erinaceus; assembly: GCF_028641065.1. Classification (NCBI taxonomy): domain Eukaryota; kingdom Metazoa; phylum Chordata; class Chondrichthyes; order Rajiformes; family Rajidae; genus Leucoraja; species Leucoraja erinaceus. Next base: position 13,776 of record NW_026576249.1, read on the forward strand.
GGCTGCCCCTGCCAGCAGCGTGTTCGTTATTTTGACATTCTTTGTTTTTTTTTGGTGTGTCCAAATGTTTGTTTTAGTGTCTCTTGGTGTGTCTTGTGTGGGGGGTAGTGGGGAGGGGAAAGGGGGGAACCGCTTTTGGTCGCCTCCTCGACGGAGAGGCAACTTTTTCCATGTCACCTCCCTTGTGGCCTAACACCATGGATTGGAGTGGCCCTTCCCGGAATCGGGCCCGGAGTTTCAGCAGCGGGCGCAGCGTGGACTTTTCCATCGCGGAGCGTGTGAACCCTTGCCGGGGGTCCCCACAGAGGAATGCTCCGACCACTGCCCTGCTGCCTACAACATCCTGAAGCCACGGTCTCCGATAAGAAAGCACCGATTTGGGTCCTCCAAGCTGCAGAGTGTGTTTGACCATCCCGATGTCGTCACCACGAGAGGGCCTATAAATCGGGCTGTCCATTGCGGTGACCATGGAGGGTTCATGGCCCCAACCATGGGTGAACAAAGAGGAGGCCTGACTGAACTTTGTGCCTTCAACCACAGTGAAGAATGCTGTTGTGGATGTATGTGTTAAATCTTATAACCATATAACAATTACAACACGGAAACAGTCCATCTCGGCCCTTCTAGTCCGTACCGAACACTTATTCTCCCCCTAGTCCCATGTACCTGCACTCAGACCATAACCCTCCATTCCTTTCCTGTCCATATACCTATCCAATTTATTTTTAAATGATAAAATTGAACTTGCGATTGCGTATTGTGTGTTTTGTTTTTGATCGTGTTTGATCTTATCTATGGGTGTTTGTTTTCCCCGTGACATGCACGTCCTCCCCATGACATGCGTGGGTTTTCCCAGAGATATTCAGTTTCCTCCCACACACAAGAGATGGACAGGTTTGTAGGTAATTTGTTTTGGTGTAAATGTGTGCAGGATAGTGTTAATGAGATCACTGGTCGATGCGGTCTCGGTGGGCCAAAGTGCCTGTTTCTATGATGTATATCTGAACCAAACTCAACTTACAGTAATTAAGCTTCAAGGCAATTAATACAGGAAAATAAATCATGCTTGGAAAATGTCGACTCAGCACACTGTCACCATTTCATTCAAATAATTACAAACCCTCTGGTTACTTACCAATGACGTCAAGAGTTAGAGTTCTAGTCCTCTGTGGGTCTAAGTCCACCGTCATTTTATAGTGGCCACTGACTGCTTCACCAACATCTTTTAATTGAAAGGATCCATCTGATCTGTCAACTTGAATTCAATTCTTGTAGTTTTCATATATGATGATATTACCTTCTTGCATGCCCATAACGTGTAGATTCCTGTTGGAAACCGAGAAGTCCCAGTGCAAGTTTCTGAATTTATTATCAGTTCCGGGGAATGGAATGGAGGAGCCTGTGGCAGCCAGCATCCTGTCACTTGTCTACTAAGCTGCAAAACAATAAATTAATTCAAACAGTATCACACCTGAGATATGTAGGAAGGAACTGCAGATGCTGGTTTAAACCGAAGATTGACACAAAAAGCTGGAGTAACTCGGCGAGTCAGACAGCATCCCTGGAGAGAAGGAATAGGTGACATTAAGGGTCTCGACCCGAAACATCACATATTCCTTTCCCCCAGTGATGCAGTCTGAGCCGTTGAGGGGCAGAAGGAAGAGGCAGCAGGAAGTGGCAGTGGCAGAGGACAGATTCAGATTCAATTTTAATTGTCATTGTCAGTGTACAGTACAGAGACAACGAAATGCATTTAGCATCTCCTTTGAAGAGCGACATAGCAAACGATTTGAATTAAAAAAAAAAAAAAGTGTCGGGGGGGGGGGGGGGGGGGGGGTGGGGGATTGGCAGTCACCGAGGTACGTTGTTGAGTAGAGTGACAGCTGCCGGAAAGAAGCTGTTCCTCGACCTGCTGGTTCGGCAACGGAGAGACCTGTAGCGCCTCCCGGATGGTAGGAGGGTAAACAGTCCATGGTTGGGGTGAGAGCAGTCCTTGGCGATGCTGAGCGCCCTCCGTAGACAACGCTTGCTTTGGACAGACTCAATAGAGGGGAGCGTGGAACCGGTGATGCGTTGGGCAATTTTCACCACCCTCTGCAATGCCTTCCGGTCGGAGACAGAGCAGTTGCCATACCATACTGTGATGCAGTTGGTAAGGATGCTCTCGATGGTGCAGCGGTAGAAGTTCACCAGAATCTGACTGGAGGCAGTGGGGTAGAGGCAGAGGGGTAGAGGCAGAGGGGTAGAGGCGGTGTGTGAGGCAGCGGGGTAGAGGCAGTGGGACAGAGGCAGAGGACAGAGGCAGTGGGGTAGAGGCAGTAATAATAATAATAATAATAACTTTATTTATAAAGCGCTTTTAGACAACATCAGTTACCACAAAGTGCTGTACATGGGAAATCAACAAAAAGTTATTACAAACTACTAAAACCATTAAGACGACAGGACTATAAAAACAGTAAAAAATTAAAAGACATTAAAAGCACTAAAACAGGAACAATGTCTCAGCCAGTGTCGAAAGCCAGTGAATAAAAGTGGGGGAGAGGCAGTGGGGTAGAGGTAGAGGACAGAGGCAGTGGGGTAGAGACAGAGGACAGAGGCAGCGGGCAGAAGCAGTGGGCAGCGGCAGTGAGCAGAGGCAGAGGCAGAGAGAGGCAGCAACCTCCAAACCACACAAGGAACCAGAGCAAGGGAGCAAGGGGGCGAGGGGGCAGGCAAGTGTCGACCAAAGGACTGTGAGTTGGGCCTCCGCAGTCTTCAGCGGGGGGGTGACGTCACTCGCAGCGTGAGGAAGACGGCACACAGACCCATTGTGACGTCAGCAGCGAAAAGCAGTCGTCTATAAATTCAAAGTTTTGTCATATTCTTGAACATATTCAGTAATAGCTCGAGAAATAAAGCACGACATTTTCAGATAAGGTGATTTGGATTTTTCCCACAGAAATAATGTCTACCGAAATGTGTAAAGATTTTACCGTTACCACGTCGGGTTTTTTACACACACACACACACACACACACACACACACACACACACACGCACACACACACACACACACACACACACACACACACACACACACACACACACACACACACACACACACACACACACACACACCTCTCCCCCCCTCTCTCTCCGCCCCCTTCTCTTTGGGTGTTTATGCGTGCTATTTTCGTGATATTTATTTAGTTGTTTATCTTTTAATATTTTACCTTGTATGTATCGTTAGCTTTTAGAAATGTTTGAATGGTGCACTGACTGGCTGACATTTTTAAATTTTGTTGTACATGGTTCATGTTACAATGACAATAAAGAAACTATTCTATTCTATTCTACACAAGATCAGACATAATAATTATATGGGGCATGATTTTTGACAACACCCTCTCCCTCAGAGTTAAAAAGACAAAGGAGCTAGTTATTGACGAATGGCAATATGGTGGAGTACATGCCCAATCAGCATCAATGGTGGTGAAGTGGAAATGGTTGAAACATCAATTTCCTTGGTGCAAAGAGCAGCATGGTGGCACAGTGGTAGAATTGCTGCCTTACAGCACCAGAGACCCGGGTATGATCCTGACTTTGGATGCTGTCTGTACGGCGCTTGTATAGTCTCCCCATGGATTTTCCCCTCACACTTCAAAGACTTTTGGGCATGTCCCACTTAGGCGATCTTCAGCGGACTGTCAGCGACTGTCAAGTTGCCGGCAGTCTCCTGAAAAACCGGGAATTGGAACGGCGACTGTCAGAATGGAACACAGCCAAACACATCACAAAGGCGGGGGCCAGGGTAAGCTAAGGTGATACAAACACACACCGCTATGAACAGGAAGGTTGGCGCTGTACAGTAAGTCCTTTAAAAGAGGGGGGGAGATGGGGGGGGGGAGAAGGGGAGGGGGAGAAGGGAGGGGGGGAGGGAAGGGGAGAGGGGGGAGAAGGGGGGGGGGAGAAGGGGGGGGGAGAAGGGGGGGGAGGGGGGAGAGAAGGGGGGGGAGAAGGGGGAGGAGAGGGGGGGAGAGAGAAGGGGGGAGAGAGAAAGGGGGGGAGAGAGGGGGGGGGAGAGAAGGGGGGGGAGAGAAGGGGGAAGAAGGGGGGGGAGAAGGGGGGGGGGGGGGAGGAAGGGGGAGAAGGGGGGAGAGAGAAGGGGGAGGGAGGGGGGGGAGGAGGAGAGAGGAGGGGGGGGGAGAAGGGGGGGAGGAGAGGGGGGGGAGAGAGGGGGGGAGAAGGGGGGGGAGAAGGGGGGGAGAGAAGGGGGAGAAGGGGGGGGAGAAGGGGGGGAGAAGGGGGTGGTTAAGGGGGGAGAGAAGGGGGAGAGGAGAGGGGAGAGGGGAGGAGAGGGGGAGAGAAGGGGGGTGGAGAGAAGGGGGGGAGGATAGAAGAGGGGGGGGAGGAGGGGAGAAGGGGGGGGGAGAAAGGGGGGGGAGAAGGGGGGGGAGAAGGGGGGGGGAGAAGGGGGGGGGAGATGGGGGGGAGGGAGAGAAGGGGGAGGGAGAAGGGGGGGGGAGAGAGAAGGGGGGGGGGGAGAGAGAAGGGGGAGGAGAGAAGGGGAGGGGGGGGTGGAGAAGGGGGGGGGAGGAGGAGGGGGGGGAGAAGGGGGGGGTGGGGAGAGGGGGGAAGGAGGAAGGAGGGAGAAAGAGGGGGGGGGGGAGAGAAGGGGGGAGAGAAGGGGGGGGAGAAGGGAGAGAGAAGGGGGGGAGAGAAGGGGGGGGGGGAGGAAAGGGGGAGAGAAGGGGGGGAGGAGAAGGGGGGGGGGGGAGATATTTTTTTTCAAAAGCCAGACAACTTTTAATAAACCAGAGATACACAGCTGTGAAGTTTGGCGGACATTTAACATTACCAGTCAGATATCCTTGGTTCTGAAATCTTGTGCTTACTTTTTTTCTCCCCAATGAGCCAATGAAAATGACTGGTCGGCAATGGTGATTAACTAAAACCATCTACGACAACCCATAACTGCATGGCGACCCCAACACAACTGCGGTTGCGACTCAGGAGCTACACCCGAGTAGGGTGTAAAAATGGATAGTTATATGGATGGGAGGGAATGGAGGGTTATGGTCTGACCGCAGGTAGCGGGAGGGCTTGAGATTATGTGTTCGGCAGGACTAGAAGGGTCGAGATGGCCTGTTTCCCGGCTGAGCTCACCGATATGGAGGATGGGTGCCAAAACTACAACTTTTGGGGCTTGTTTCCACAGAGGCCCAGCCATTGGAAAATCAAGGAGGTGCCAAGGCTACAACTTTCGAAGTTCCACTCGCACTCAAAATCAAGAGCAGCCGCTGATTGGTGGAAGCAGACAAGAGGGAGCCGCTGATTGGTGGAAGCTGACAAGAGGGAGCAGCTGATTGGTGGAAGCTGACAAGAGGGAGCCGCAGATTGGTGGAAGCTGACAGGTACAGGATAGGCAGGTACAGGATACTGAGTTGGATGATCAGCCATGATCATATTGAATGGCGGTGCAGGCTCGAAGGGCCAAATGGCCTACTCCTGCACCTATTTTCTATGTCCATGTCCGCTTACACCAATCAGCAGCTTCCTCAAGCCCACTTATTTTGATGTGTGATGGAACGTTGCAGAATGGGCGGTCCAACCGCTCCTGGGCCTCTGTGGAACAAAGCCCCGCGCTCTATTTTTAAACTTACCACCCAGACGCTGCTCCAACCGCTCCAACCCTCCTGGGCCTCTTGGTTGGCCACCAGCCTCTTATGACGGAGGTCAGCAGCTGTGGGAGGTTTTGTCTGCAGCTGTGTGTTCGGCAAGGTGGCGCAGGCAATCAGTGGGCATGAACGAGACCTTCAGGAAAGTGAATTTGTCCGGTTCAAACGGGTGTCGTACACTAGTGGTGCGCGGGGCTCTGGATAGCGTGTCAGCGATGTGCATGTCTTTGCAGTTTTTGTAAACAATGCGGAAGTCAAACCGTTGTAACGGCATCATCATTCGCTGTAATCGAGCTGGGGCAGCATGGATAGACTTGCTCAGGATGGTGACTAGTGGCTGGTGGTTGGTTTAGACCGTGAAGGTTTTGCCAAAGATAAAGTCTTTCAATTTAAAACGGGCAAAAACCACGGCGAGCAGTTCCGTCTCTATCCGAGCATAGCGTTGTTCACTTTCAGTCAGGGTACGTGATGCATGAGAAATGGGCATAACATCGCTGTCGAAGGATATTTGCAGGATGTAGCTCATACTGGGATGTATCGCAGGTAATAGTGACTGGCAGTTTGAGATTGAAGTATGCCAGTGTAGGCGCGCTAGCTCTTATGTGTTCCGGGTATCAAGACCATGCATTGTCCTTATGGGTCAGTTGTCGCAAGGGAGAAGAAAGTTCACTGAGGTTGGGAATAAACTTGCCCAAGTAGTTGACCATGCCGCAAAATCGTTGTAAACTGGTGACGTCAGTTGGGACCGGCAGCTCGTTGATGGCTGCAATCTTTAATGGATCAGCTTTTAATCCTTTGCTGGTGAACACGTGACCGACGTGTGTGACTTCGGAGACTCTGCACTTGCATTTCAAAGGGTTGAGTTTCAGATGAATGTCTCTGGCACGGTTCAATATCTTATTCAAGTTGACATCATGTTCAGTCACATCGCGACCGTATACTTGGATGTCGTCAACAATGATAGCACATGGATATTCAGCGAATAGTTGTTCCATTGCGCGCTGAAAGATTTCGCTAGCAGAGTTGATACCAAAGGGCATTCTTAAAAACCTGTAGCGGCCGAACGGTGTGCCAAAAATTTGTTAGGGCGGATGATGCTCGGTCCAGCGGGATTTGCCAGAAAGAGATTTTGGCATAGAGGACTGAGAACCGTTGCATTACCAATCTGTGCCGCTACTTCCTCAGTGGTTCTTAACGGTAGTGTTGTCATTTAATTGCTGTGTTCAAATCTTTAGGATTGATGCAGATGCGTAATGCCTTATCTTTTTTTGTGATGACGACCAATTGACAGTGCACTTTAAATCAGCTTTACCCAACGGTAAGCATGTAGGGTAGAGGAGTCCTTTTTCATGAGTTCAGTGATTCTTATCCCGTTGAACTCTTTGAGTGACAAAACGTTTACTCTGGCGCCAGTGTCGACTTTGGCATTCAAAGATTTGTTATTGATTATCATGGTCACCACAGGATCAATCAGTTTGCCTGGGGAGCACAGGTTTAGGGAGAGTATGGTATAGTCAGTGTCTGTGTTATCGGAATCGTTCCTGTGGGAAACATCGTCTTGTTCTTGGGAATCAGAATCAGACGGCTCTTGTTGAATCAGGTGCAGATTTGTCCTTGATGCAGTGCTCCCACGGGACCGACAACAATTAGCAAAGTGGTTGAGTTTTTTGCATTTATGACATGCTTTCCCATGGGCAAAGCAGAATCGGCGCTCTCTAGAGTGGAAATAGTTGCAGTTTGGGCATCTTGTGGCAGGAATATTTAGATCTTTGCCAGACGCATTTAAAAATTGCTGCGGAGTATAGTTAGCTAGATTCACATTATGTTGCTGTTGAGGGTTTGTGCTGTCAAAATCAGCTAGTGGGGCTACAGTTTCTGCCATTCGATATGCATGAATGGCTTGCTCTAAAGTCAGTTCGGTGTTCCGCAGCAATTCAGTTCTTAACTTGCGGTCGAATTTTATTGTGTTTTTGTGTGTGCCCTTTATCATTGTATCGCTGCTGACATATCATTTCACTTACACTTTTTGTGCAATGTGACAAATAAACCGTCGTATTGTCGTATTCATTCCTCCCACTATTTTATCTTGCACAAGCTCATTTGTCAACTCACCAAAGTGGCACCATGAGCTGATGTGTCTTAGGTCGCTGATAAATCGTTCCCCAGGCTCGTCAGCCTGTTGCTGTTGGGCAAAAAATCTCGTTCTCTCAAGTATACGATTCTATGGCAGGTCACACAGTTCTCTAAACTTTCTCAGCAGGACCGCTGGGTTGTCGATAGTCTCAGATGGCACCACTACCAGACTGGTCCCGTCTAGGTGTGCTGGTGCGAATTCAAAAGAGTCAGCGCGGATCATAGCTTCTAGACCAGCTAGATTCAACAGTAGCGAAGCCTTAAGGTCATCGGGGTCGTTTTGGGTGAACGATGCGGATATAATGAGCATAGTCTCGCTCAAACATTCGCCAACGCTCGGCTATATCAGAATCAAACACGAGAAGGCTTGGCTTTCGACAAGAGTTAGCCATGTCATCAAAATCACTCACAAATAAAAACTGATAAACAAAATAAATCGCGGTAAACAGACACGGGCCAGACCCGATTTTCTGACACCATGTAAATACCTTAGTCTCACACAGGTTGAAGCATAAGCATCTTTATTGTCTAGTTCATCATCACATATGCAGTACATCACACGTTCAGACCACTGCAGCTACTACAGCTACTGCAGCTACTGCAGCTACTGCACTACTGCAGCTACTGCTACTGCAGCTACTGCAGCTACTGCAGCTACTTCAGCTACTGCAGCTACTCAGCTACTGCAGCTACTACAGCTGCTGCAGCTACTACAGCTACTGCAGCTACTGTGCAGCTCCTGTGCAGCTACTGCAGCTACTACAGCCACTGCAGCTACTACAGCTCATGCAGCTACTACAGCTATTGCAGCTCCTGCAGCTCCTGTGCAGCTCCTGCAGCTACTACAGCTACTGCAGCTACTACAGCTCATGCAGCTACTACAGCTCCTGCAGCTACTGCAGCTCCTGCAGCTTCAGCTACTGCAGCTCTGCAGCTCCTGCAGCTGCAGCTACTGCAGCTACTACAGCCACTGCAGCTACTACAGCTCATGCAGCTACTACAGCTCCTGCAGCTCCTGCAGCTCATGCAGCTACTGCAGCTACTACAGCTACTGCAGCTACTGCACTACTGCAGCTACTTCAGCTACTACCGCTACTGCAGCTACTTCAGCTACTGCAGCTCCTGCAGCTACTACAGCTACTACAGCTACTGCAGCTACTGCAGCTACTGCAGCTACTACAGCTACTGCAGCTACTGCAGCTACTGCAGCTACTGCAGCTACTGCACTACTGCAGCTACTGCACTACTGCAGCTACTGCAGCTACTGCAGCTACTGCAGCTACTGCAGCTACTACAGCTACTGCAGCTCATACAGCTACTGCAGCTACTACAGCTACTACAGCTACTGCAGCTACTGCAGCTACTGCAGCTACTGCAGCTACTGCAGCTACTGCAGCTACTGCAGCTACTGCAGCTACTGCAGCTACTGCTAGGCAACTTCTTCCACGATAAATAATATAAATATGCGGAGTTATAATTACTAAGCATTCTGATTGGCTAGCATGCAATAGCTAATCTACAAAATGTAACAAGGTACAGGGTACAACAATTTATCTATTTTAAAGTGTAACAAGGTACAACAAAATTATAGGAATAGGACTAAAAATCAATTAAAACATTGTACGCTAATCGGCCTGTCCCACATAGGCAATTTTTCAGGCATCTGCCGGTGATGGTCAAATTGCCATCATTCGCCTGAAAAGCCAGCAAATGGAATGGCGAGCATCAGAGTGGAACACACACAGACACATCGCAAAGGCAGGGGACAGGGCAAGCAGGGGGAGCGCTGTCTGAAATTCACACAGTGCAAAGCCAAGGTGATACAGAGGCACACTGCAATGAACAGGAAGGTTGGCGCTGTAATTAAGATGGCTAAAGCACAGTGTACGGGGTTAGTCCTTGCTAAAGGGGGAGAAGGAGGGAGAAGGAGAGGAGACAACTTTTAAGAAGCCAAACATCTATTAAGAAGCCAGAGATGTGGTGACATAGTATCATGAAAACTAAAATTTTCAGGTATGGGTGAAAGATGATTTAGAATATTAAAAAAATCATCTCCTTGTGGCGACTGCATAACCTCCCTCCTGCTTTCCTTCTTCACTTATTCCTTTTTTTTCCACTTTTTCTTTATCTGTTTTTCGCTCACGCTCACTAGTCTATTCTTTACTTTTCACAACCTCTTTTTCTTCTCTCTTTTCTCACTTCTCTCTTTAAAAAAAAAAATGGAAGTTGTACAGAGAATGTAATATGTTAACATAATTTTTGTACCAATGCATTGTGCTTCACTTCTAATAAATAAAATAAAAATTTTTTTTTTTTAAAAAGCCACAGATACACGGCTGTGAAGTTCGGCAGACATTTAACATTACCGATCAGTTATCCTTGGATCTGAAAACTCGTGCTTACGTTTTTTTAGACAGCGGTGGGCCACAACAGCGATAGGCAGCGGCAGGGGTATGTGTTCGGCACGGACAGAAGGGTCGAGATGGCCTGTGGTAGGCCATGACAGCGCTCCCACCCCTCCCCACTGGCGTACGTTTTTTTAGACAGCGGTGGGCCACGACAGCGACAGGCCCCGGCTCTCACCCTCCCCACCAGCCCCCGCCTGAAGCCGTGCCCCTCCCCCGGTTGCAGGACGCTCTCCATCCCGGGCGTGGACGTAACACCAGAAAAGGGGCAGGGAGCCGGCTCGGGCAGAGCCCTCTTCCACCTGCCTCGCGGATGGCCAGCTTGGCCAGGCCCAGGAGCAACACTACCAGGCCATCTTCAGCCCTACCCTCTCCCCTATACACAGGGTGTCCAATATGAGGATGGTGGGTGTGAAGTGCAGCCAGAAGGCGAGGAGCAGCCTCTTTAGGTATTGAAACAGAGGCTACAACCTCACACACTCCATATACACGTGGTACACAGATTCTTTCAGCCCGCATATGTGGTAGACGGCGGGCGAGTGTGTGGACCGCGAGGGAAACTGGTTGCAGGGAACATCTCGGTGCGGTAACCTCCACCCAATGTCCCAGAACAGTTGGTTCTGATTGAGGGGACATGGAGATTAGGCACTGAATAAGGTGCCTGAATGGAGGGGGCTGTTCCAGGTGACAATAAATAAACCATTAACCAACTCAGGGCCATTGTTGGTTATCTCTGGAGAGCAGGAATGGGTAGCGTTTCGGGGTCGAGACCCTTCTTCAGACAGGTTAGGGATAGGGGGAACGAGAGATATGAAGAGCAATGGATGAAAGATATGCGAAAAAGCAACGATGATTAATGAAACAGGCCGTTATTGGTTAGCTGTTAGCTGTTTGTTAGGTGAAAACGAGAAACATAGAAACATAGAAAATAGGTGCAGAGGTCATTCGGCCCTTCGAGCCAGCACCGCCATTAATTGTGATCATGGCTGATCGTCTCCAATCAATAACCCGCGCCTGCCTTCTAACCTTATCCCTTGATTCCATTAGCCCCTATAGAAACATAGAAGGGCAACCCTACAGAAACATAGAAGCTAGTGCGATGGGATAGAAAGTGAGGGAATGCCGGGACTACCTTAAGTGAGAGAAATCATGAAACTAGATCTAACGGGTAACAGGACACCTGCCTCACTGTTACTGGGTGCGATTTGCTAAACTGTGGCTTCCTGTGACTTCATCTATGATTGTCGTAGGACCATCTGAAGTGGTAAAAGGCTCGATGGCCTGCAGGAAAGGAAAGGGACACCATGCACATCAAAGGGAGATTCTGTGCCACTTTGCCGGGGTTAATGTCCGAGCCCGGGAGATACTGGAAAGAGATAACGCGCAGTCCACGGGCACTCTGGGGGATTTCCGGGACCGCTGGGAATGTATCCACAATAAGAATTGTTGGATGATCATATTGAATGGCGGTGCAGGCTCGAAGGGCCGAATGGCCTACTCCTGCATCTATATTCTATGTTTCTATTATAGTTATTTGAATAGTTTTGTGCATAAGATACCTTTGTGATTCTGTATTATGGTGGTGGGTGGAAGTGATACCACGGTGTTTGTTTGTTTTCGTGCTGTATCTCTAAACTAAATTAAAGTTTGCAACTATGTATTTCATATAGGCTTACACCTGATTTTACCTTTGGCCTGTATTTATATTTGGTATTTATACTGGGGAATGCAACATCATCACCTTTGTTCTCATGTCCATGTTACCCTTAAATTTTCATTGTTCCTGTTTCCAAGGAATATCTACCCCTTTACGATTGGTTCCAGTAAACAACGCAATGTTTATGCTATCTCTTTGCTGCCTACACAGAGAGGTTTACTGTAAATATATCGTGCTCTGTGTATATAAATGAGTATATATGTCTAGGTTCCACTGAAGAAAGGTGTCGACCCAAATCATCGCGTTTGATTCTCTCTCCTGTCAATCTCGCAATTAAGGCAACGCCCCTTACGGTGGGAGGGGAAGGAACTATAAAACCAGGAAGTGTGAACGTGCCTCAGTCTCTGCAAGATGGGGGAGCGAGTGGTCATGATTCTCGGTCTGAGCGGTAGAGCTATTGCCTTGCAGCGCCAGAGATCAGGATTCAATCCCGACTACTTGTGCTGTCTGTAAATTCTCCCCGTTACCTGCGAGGGTTTTCTCTCAGATCTACAGTTTCCTCCCACACTCCAGAGACGTGCAGGTTTGTAGGTTAATTGGCTTGATATCTATATAATTAAATTCAAACTTGACTACTTCCTGTTTCCACTGTATATTGATTTTAGAAAAAACGCTGCCACTTACGGCTGTGATTTTGGGCCATCTTACTCAGAGTTATCCTCCAGCTGTCAGGGCCAGAGGATTTTTCCCATCGATGAAAAGTAAAAGACTTATTAATGTTTAAAAAATGTTGAGATTCTCTCTCCTGTCAATCACGCAATTAAGGCAGCGCCCCTTACGGTGGGAGGGGGAGAGACGATAAAACGGGAAGTGTGAACGTGCCTCAGTCTCTGCAAGATGGGGGAGTGAGAGGTCAAGATTCTCAGTGTGAGCTGTGAATAATACTGAACACATGTCTACTAAACTGTGAGTGTGGTTTTACTGACCTGTGAGTGCCCTTAATATGTTTTGAAAATGACGTTTGAAAATGAAAATGTGGTTTGAAAATTTATGTAATTAAAAGTTTAATCATGATCACTTCCTGTTTGCCCTGTATATTGATTTTGGAAAAAACGAATTTGGTGGCCTTGCACTCTGCTTGAAATGGTATGCACTGCACTTGATTTTGGTGGCCTTGCACCCTGCTTGAAATGGTATGAAACTGCACTTGAATTTGGTGGTCTTTCACCATGCTTGAAATGATATGAAACGGCATTTGAATTTGGTGGCCTTGCACCCTGCATGAAATGGTATGAAACTGCATTTGAGTTTGGTGGCCTTGCACCCTGCTTGAAATAGTAGGAAACTGCATTTGAATTTGGTGGCCCTGCACCCTGCTTGAAATAGAATTTCAAGGAATAGCCGTGAGTCAACTGCCAGCCCACCAGCCGTGGCTGAGTGAGCTGCCAGCACATCAGCCTGCGTGACTGAGCTGCCAGCCCAAGAATCCATTTGGACCACAATGTCCATACTAGCCCTCTGGAAACCAGTCCCTTCAGCCCACAACACCCATACTAGCACTCCAGAAACACCCTCCGCCCACCACACTGGCCACCAATATTGCAATTAGTGGAGAGGTGGAATATTGCGTTGGGGGACCAGCCCCGTGTGAACATGGGACCCAACGGGTCCCACTTAGTCTAGTAAAATGTAACATTGTCCCTAGTGTGTGTAGGGTGGCGTTAATGTGTGGGGATTGCTGGTAGTTGCGGGGTCGGTGGGCCAAAGGGCCTGTTTCCACGCTGTATCTCTAAACTAAACTAAGCTGATCTTGGGTCAATCCACAACTTGCATCTTTTGTTTTTATAACCCATCCTCAAGCCAGATACCGTAACTTCTTATCATGTGCAGGAAGGAACTGAAGATGCTGGTTCACACCGAAGATAGACACAAAAGTTTGAGTATAGAAGTTGGGATGTAATGTTAAAATTGTACAAGGCATTGGTGAGGCCAATTCTGGAGTATGGTGTACAATTTTGGTCGCCTAATTATAGGAAGGATGTCAACAAAATAGAGAGAGTACAGACGAGATTTACTAGAATGTTGCCTGGGTTTCAGCAACTAAGTTACAGAGAAAGGTTGAACAAGTTAGGGCTTTATTCTTTGGAGCGCAGAAGGTTAAGGGGGGACTTGATAGAGGTTTTTAAATGATGAGAGGGATAGACAGAGTTGACGTGGAAAAGCTTTTCCCACTGAGAGTAGGGAAGATTCAAACAAGGGGACATGACATGAGAATTAAGGGACTGAAGTTTAGGGGTAACATGAGGGGGAACTTCTTTACTCAGAGAGTGGTAGCTGTGTGGAATGAGCTTCCAGTGAAGGTGGTGGAGGTAGGTTCGTTTTTATCATTTAAAAATAAATTGGATAGTTATATGGATGGGAAGGGAATGGAGGGTTATGGTCTGAGCGCAGGTATATGGGACTAGGGGAGATTATGTGTTCGGCACGAACTAGAAGGGTCGAGATGGCCTGTTTCCGTGCTGTAATTGTTATATGGTATATGGTAATGTGTGGGGATTGCTGGTAATTGCGGGCTCGGTGGGCCGAAGGGCCTGTTTCCACGCTGTATCTCTAAACTAAACTAAGCTGATCTTGGGTCAATCCACAACTTGCATCTTTTGTTTTTATAACCCATCCCCAAGCCAGATACCGTGCCTTCTTATCACGTGCAGGAAGGAACTGAAGATGCTGGTTCACACCGAAGATAGACACAAAAGGCTGGAGTAACTCTACAGGACAGGCAGCATCTCTGGATAGAAGGAATGGGTGACGTTTCGGGACAAGACCATAATTCGGATTTAGATGGCATTGACGGCCCATGGAGTCTACTCCACCATTCAATCATGGCTAATCTATCTTTCTCTCTCAACCCCATCTTTTGCATCAGGCTTGTAACATCCCTTCTAAAAATGGTCCACCTTCTCTCAGGATCCCCCGTTTCTAGCTGGGCTAATTTTCCCGCAGAATGCAATGAAAAGGTTGTTTAAATATCTGCCATATCTTGAACTGCTGCATTAGGTAGGGTGAAGCTGTTTCCGCGGTGTAGCTTGCCAGATAGTTCCAGGGCCGCTGTGCTGAAGGTATATCGACGTGGACCAACATTGGGACATCGTGAACTGGAGTGGAACAGAGAGATGGTGATGTTCCAATGTACCTGTTCCTCTTGTCCCAGTGAGTAGAGGGGCTTCATTCATTCAAGAAGGCAGTCCAAGCTGTGGGAATCAGAATATCAGTATTAACTAATGAGGGAGACCGCTTTTCAGGGCTCCTGCAACGGCGACTTCTCCCGCCCGAGTTGCGGGGTTGAAGAGCTCCTGGAGCGGGGCCTGACATCACTGCCCCGCTCGGCTTGGAATGGCCGCGGGACTCTGCGAGCGCACGCTGGGGGCTCTAGCACCAAGACCCGGTGTGCGACCTCGCACCACCCGGCGTGGCTTTAATGTCCGCGGGACAATCGCCATCGCCAGCCGGGGGCTTTGACTTTGACTCTGACATCGGGGGGGGGGGGGGGAGAGTGCAGGGGGGAGATAAGTTTTTTTTGGCCTTCCATCACAGCAATGTGATGGATGTTTATGTTAAATGTAATTATTGTTGTGTCTGGGGTCTATTTGTATGTAATGTATGGCTGCAGAAACGGCATTTCGTTTGGACCTCCAGGGGTCCAAATGACAATTAAATTGACTCTGACTCTGACTCTGAATTAGGCCATTTGGCCCATCGAGTCTACTCCATCATTCTATCATGGCTGATCTATCTTTCTCTCCTAACCCCATTCTCCTGCCTTTTCCCTATAACCCGACACCATTATGAATCAAGAATTTTTTAATTTCCACCTTAAAACTACCCAATGACTTGGCCTCCAGTGCCGTCGGTGGCAAGGAACTCCACAGATTCACCACCCTCTCGCTAAAGAAATTCCTCCACATCTTCTTACTAAAGTTATGTATGTCCATTTATTCTGAGGTTATGTCCTCTGGTTGTAGACACTTTCACTGGTGGAAACATCCTCTCCACATTCGCTCCATCCAGGCCTTTCAATATTCGGTAAGTTTTAATTAGGTGTCCTGTTGTTCTTCTAAACTCCAGCGAGTACAATCCCAGTGCTGACAAATGCTCATCATAGGTTAACCCACTCATTCCTGGGATCATTCTTGTAAAACCTCCTATGGACCCTCTCCAATGCCAGCACATCCTTCCTCAGATATGGGACCCAAAACTGCTCTAATTCATAGTGTGGCCGTGGTGGCACAGCGGTAGAGTTGCTGCCTTACGGTGCTTGCAGCGCCGGAGACCCGGGTTCGATCCCGACTACGGGGGCTGCTGTTTGGACGGAGTTTGTACGTTCTCCCCATGACCGCGTGAATTTTCTTCATCCCACACTCCAAAGACGTACAAGTATGTAGGTTAATTGGTATAGAGTATGTGTAAATTGTCCCTAGTGTGTATAGGATAGTGCTAATGTGTGGGAATTGTTTGTCGGTGCGGACTCGGTGGGCCGAAAGGCCTGTTTCCGCGCTGTAACTCTAAACTAAAAAAACTATAAAGTGCGATATGACCAGCGCCCTATAAAAGCTCAGCATTACATCTTTGTTTTTATATTCTCGTCCTCCTGAAATAAATGCTAACATTGCGCTTGCCTTCCTTACTACTGATTGAACTTGCAAATTGCCCTTTTGGGAACTGCACCAGCACTGCCTTTTGCACCTCCGACTGAATACAATCCCCATTAGAACTTGCTGCAGATGCTGGAGAATCGAAGGTTACCTGGAGAAACTCAGCGGGTTGGGGACGAAGGAAATAGGCAACCGGGCACTGAAGAAGGGTTTCCCCGAAGTCCTATTTCCTTCGCACAGATGCTGCTGCACCGAGTTTCTGAATACAATCCCCCATTAGAAAGAAGTCTGCGCCTTTATTTCCACCTGTAAAATGCATGACTGCACTCTTTGCTACACTGTTTTCCATCTGTCTTCCAAGATGAGAGGCTCCGAATTCTGCACTCGTTACTTGAGGGTCGAGTCACAGGTAGATAATGTGGTCAAAAAGGCTTTTGGCTCTTTGGCCTTCATCAGTCAAAGTATTGGGTATAGATGTTGGGAGGTCATGTTGCAGTTGCATAAGACTGCATTTAGAATATTGCGTTATTTTCTGGGCACCATGTTAAAGGAAAAATATTGTCAAGCTCGAAAAGGATCAGAAAAGATTTAACGAGGATGTTGCCAGGACTACAGGGTGTGAGCTATAGGGAGAGGTTGAGTAGGCTGGGTCTCTATTCCATGGAGCGAAGGAGGAGAAGAGCTAATGTTATGGAGGCGTATAAGATCATGAGAGGAATAGATCAGGTAGATGCACAGAGTCTTTTGCCCAGGCAGAGTAGGGGAAACGAGGATCAGAGGACATAGGTTCCAGGTGAAGGGGGAAAAGATTTAATAGGAATCCAAGGGGTAACATTTTCACACAAAGGGTGGTGGGTGTATGCAACTAGCTGCTGCAGGAGGTGGTTGAGGCTGGGACGATCCCATTGTTTAAGAAAAAGGTAGGACAGGTAACCATATAACCATATAACAATTACAGCACGGAAACAGGCCATCTCGACCCCTCTAGTCCGTGCCGAACACATAATCTCCCCTAGTCCCATATACCTGCGCTCAGACCATAACCCTCCATTCCCTTCCCATCCATATAACTATCCAATTTATTTTTAAATGATAAAAACGAACCTGCCTCCACCACCTCCACTGGAAGCTCATTCCACACAGCTACCACTCTCTGAGTAGCTGGATAGAACAGGTTTGGAGGGATATGGACCAAGCGCAGGCAAGTGGGGCTAGTGTAGCTGGGACAATGTTGGCCAGTGTGGGAGAGTTGGCCTATTTCCACACTGTATCACACTATGACTCTCTATGGCTCCAAGATGCACATTTGAGCAGTGGAGTGAGGCAGTCCAAACACAAGACAGATAGTAGAGAATTAACAGTGCATCTCTCTGATCTGCAGATGTTTCCCTGTGAATGAGCTGTTATGAATGAATACTGTATTGTCACAGTGAAATTCTTTCATACCTTGCTTACCCACGGTACGGAAATAGTCGCCTTACAAAGTTACAAAGTATCCCAGGCCACTTCCCCCTTTGTTCTCCCCCCTCCCCCCACCTTCCCGTGGCGAGTCCCCCTTTTGTTCTTCCACAGGCGCCTCCCCCCCCCCCCCCCCCCCCCCCCCCCCCCCCCCCCCCCCCCCCCCCACCATGGCGGTTCCCCCACGCCGGCTCCTCCTGTGTTCTCCCCCTTTCAGAATTTTGTGTCAGAATTAGGCCATTCACCCCAGCAAGTCAACAAAATAGAGAGAGTACAGAGGAGATTTCCTAGAATGTTGCCTGGGTTTCAGCAACTAAGTTACAGAGAAAGGTTGAACAAGTTAGGGCTTTATTCTTTGGAGCGCAGAAGGTTAAGGGGGGACTTGATAGAGGTTTTTAAAATGATGAGAGGGATAGACAGAGTTGACGTGGAAAAGCTTTTCCCACTGAGAGTAGGGAAGATTCAAACAAGGGGACATGACATGAGAATTAAGGGACTGAAGTTTAGGGGTAACATGAGGGGGAACTTCTTTACTCAGAGAGTGGTAGCTGTGTGGAATGAGCTTCCAGTGAAGGTGGTGGAGGCAGGTTCGTTTTTATCATTTAAAAATAAATTGGATAGTTATATGGATGGGAAGGGAATGGAGGGTTATGGTCTGAGCGCAGGTATATGGGACTAGGGGAGGTTATGTGTTCGGCACGGACTAGAAGGGTCGAGATGGCCTGTTTCCGTGCTGTAATTGTTATATGGTTATATTTATATGGTTAAGTCTACTCCGCCATTCAATCAATCATTCCCTCAACGCCATTCTCCTGCCTTCTCCCCATAACCCCTGACACGTGTACTAATGAAGAATCTACCTATGTCTTCCTGAGAAAATATCCATTGACATGACCTCCAAAGCCGTCTGTGGCAATGAATCCCACAGATTCACCACCCCCTGACTGACTCTACACCACCACCTACAAGGACATGGTTTTACCAGAGAATGAATACTCACCATGTACCAACAGAGAGATAAACACGAGAAGCACTATGATCATGAGGCCAATGGTCAGGTACAATCCAATCCGAGATCTGGGATTGGGTTCATGATCTACAACAAAATAAATCACCTTTGGTTACCCCTTGTAAATTTAAATGTTTTTCATTCAATTCAGTGATATTAGAAACATAGAAACATAGAAATTAGGTGCAGGAGTAGGCCATTCGGCCCTTCGAGCCTGCACCATTCGCCATTCAATATGATCATTGCTGATCATCCAACTCAGTATCCAGTACCTGCCTTCTCTCCATACCCCCTGATCCCTTTAGCCACAAGGGCCACATCTAACTCCCTCTTAAATATAGCCAATGAACTGTGGCCTCAACTACCCTCTGTGGCAGAGAGTTCCAGAGATTCACCACTCTCTGTGTGAAAAAAGTTCTTCTCATCTCGGTTTTAAAGGATTTCCCCCTTATCCTTAAACTGTGACCCCTTGTTATAGTCACGTATTTTTCATGTCATGTGACCCCTTTTGATAGTCACATATCTAGGTACAATGAAGTTCTTTGATTTTGGTCTACAATCTGTAATTACATAGCAGACTTCCCCTGGGCAATGCACAAAGAGTGGCCACATTTCTGGCACAGACAAAGTTTCAGAAGTTCTTAGTGCAGTCTGATCTACTGGCAGCGGTGAACCACGGCTATTGTTGCAGGTGCATGGAGCACTATGCATGGTAGCACAGCGGTAGAGTTGCTGCTCACAGAGCTTGCAGCGATGGAGACCCGGGTTCGATCCTGACTACGGGTGCTGTCTGTATGGAGTTTGCACGTTCTCCCCGTGACCTGCGTGGGTTTTCTCCGAGATCTTCACTTTCCTTCCACACTCCAAAGGCGTACAGGTATGTAGGTTAATTGGCTTGGTATAAGTGTAAATAGTTCCTAGTGTGTGTGTAGGATAATGTTAATATGCGGGGATCGCTGGTCGGTGCAGACTCGGTGGGCAGAAAGGCCTGTTTCCACGCTGTATCTCTAAACAGAACTAAACTAAACTAAACATTAACGGGACGGAGGTGGAACGTGTTTCTAGCTTCAGGTTCCTGGGAGTCAACATCTCCGATGACCTCTCTTGGACCCACAATACCTCTACTCTGATCAAGAAGGCTCATCAGCGTCTCTTCTTCCTGAGGAGACTGAAGAAGGTCCATCTGTCTCCTCAGATCCTGGTGAACTTCTACCGCTGCACCATCGAGGGCATCCTTACCAACTGCATCACAGTATGGTATGGCAACTGCTCTGTCTCCGACCGGAAGGCATTGCAGAGGGTGGTGAAAATTGCCCAACGCATCACCGGTTCCACGCTCCCCTCCATTGAGTCTGTCCAAAGCAAGCGCTGTCTGCGGAGGGCGCTCAGCATCGCCAAGGACTGCTCTCACCCCAACCATGGACTGTTTACCCTCCTACCATCCGGGAGGCGCTACAGGTCTCTCCGTTGCCGAACCAGCAGGTCGAGGAACAGCTTCTTCCCGGCGGCTGTCACACTACTCAACAACGTACCTCGGAGACTGCCAATCACCCCCCCCCCCCCCCCCCCCCCCCCCTCCCCCCCACCCAGGACACTTATTATTATTTATTCAAATCGTTTGCTATGTCGCTCTTCAAGGGAGATGCTAAATGCATTTCGTTGTCTCTGTACTGTACACTGACAATGACAATTAAAATTGAATCTGAATCTAATCTGAATCTAAACTAAACCAAACGTGGACAACCCGAGTCTCACAGAAAACCTGGGTCTCTGACGTTGTAAGCGCTGGAAGGCTGCAACTCTACCGCTGTGCTGCCATGATGCCTTGTTGGACAATTGTTCCTATCTTGCTTCCCCACGACGCATTCTCTTAGGTTATACAGATTAAAAACTACTTATCTTCCTTATAATTTTCAAAATTTACTACATCACGTCTGGAGAGATATTTATCCACGCAGGGAAAACGGAATGGGAGATCATGTGAATTATAGGAAAGATGTTGTCAAGCTGGAAAGGATACAGAGAAGATTTACAAGGATGTTGACAGGAGTAGAGGGTCTGAGCTATAGGGGGAGGGTGAGGAGGTTGTGACTCTATTCTTTGGGGAGCAGGAGGATGAGGGGCGATCTTATAGAGGTGTATAAAATCATGAGAGGAATTGAGTCCCTTGCCCAGAGCAAGTCAATAAAGGTGAAGGGGAAAAGATTTAAGAGGAATCTGATGGGTAACTTTTTCACACAAAGGGTGGGTGGTGGGTGTATGGAACAAGCTGCCAGAGGAGGTAGTTGAGGCTGGGACTATCCCAACATTTAATGCCATGGAGGGAGTGCAGAGGCGGTTCACCAGACTGATTCCTGGGATATCAGGACTGTCTTATGAAGAAAGACTGGATAGACTTGGTTTATACTCTCTAGAATTTAGGAGATTGAGAGGGGATCTTATAGAAACTTACAAAATTGTTAAGGGGTTGGACAGGCTAGATGCAGGAAGATTGTTCCCGATGTTAGGGAAGTCCAGGGCAAGGGGTCACAGCTTAAGGATAAGGGGGAAATCCTTTAAAACCGAGATGAGAAGAACTTTTTTCACACAGAGAGTGGTGAATCTCTGGAACTCTCTGCCACAGAGGGTAGTTGAGGCCAGTTCATTGGCTATATTTAAGAGGGAGTTAGATGTGGCCCTTGTGGCTAAGGGGATCAGGGGGTATGGAGAGAAGGCAGGTACGGGATACTGAGTTGGATGATCAGCCATGATCATATTGAATGGTGGTGCAGGCTCGAAGGGCCGAATGGCCTACTCCTGCACCTAATTTCTATGTTTCTATTTAAGAGACAGTTGGACAGGTACATGATAGGACATGTTTGGAGGGATATGGAGCAAACGTAGGCAGGTGGGATGAGTGTAGCTGGGACAGGTGGCCAAGTTGGGCCAAAGGGCCTGTTTCCACACTGTATCACTCTATGACTCTAAGAATAAGATAGTCATCCATTTCAATTAGAATTTGGGGGGATCTTATATGTCTGGAGAGTATTAGGAGTGTAGAGTGACATACACTGATAAGGTCAGGTACCAAGTGTGGAGAGGGGCTCTTGTGTCACTCGAACATCAACATGGGACAAATGGCCATCATCTGCGCAATAGACATTTACAACTTGGGTTGCACGATAGCGCAGTGGTTGAGTTGCTGCCTTACAGTGCCAGAGACCCCGGGTAAAACAGTTATAATGGGTGACTTCAATCTACATATAGATTGGGTGAATCAAATTGACAGGGGTGCTGAGGAAGAGGATTTCTTGGAATGTATGCGGGATAGTTTTCTAAACCAACATGTAGAGGAACCAACGAGAGAGCAGGCTATTCTTGACTAGGTATTGAGTAATGAGGAAGGGTTAGTTAGCAGTCTTGTCGTGCGTGGCCCCTTGGGCAAGAGTGACCATAATGTGGTTGAGTTCTTCATTAGGATGGAAAGTGACATTGTTAATTCAGAAACAAGGGTCCTGAACTTAAAGAAAGGTAACTTTGAGGGTATGAGACATGAATTGGCCAAGATAGACTGCCAATTAATTTTTAAAGGGTTGACGGTGGATATGCAATGGAAGACATTTAAAGACTGCATGGATGAACTACAACAATTGTTCATCCCAGTTTGGCAAAAGAATAAATCAGGGAAGGTAGTGCATACATGGATAACAAACAAAATCAGGGATAGTATCAAAACAAATGATGAAGTGTACAAATTAACCAGAAAAAGCAGCCTACCAGAGGACTGGGAGAAATTTAGAGTCCAGCAGAGGAGGACAAAAGGCTTAATTAGGAAAGGAAAAATAGATTATGAAAGAAAACTGGCAGGGAACATAAAAACTGACTGCAAATGTATTTATAGATATGTGAAGAGGAAAAGATTAGTTAAAACAAATGTAGGTCCCTTGCAGTCAGAAACAGGCGATTTGATCATGGAGAACAGGGACATGGCACACCAATTGAATGACTACTTTGGTTCTGTCTTCACTAAGGAAGAGATAAATAATCTGCCGGAAATAGCAAGGGACCGGGGATTAAATGAGATGGAGGAATGAGTGAAATCCAGGTTAGCCGGGAAGTGGTGTTAGGTAAATTGAATGGATTAAAGGCCGATAAATCCCCAGGGCCAGATAAATTGCATCCCAGAGTACTTAAGGAAGTAGCCGCAGAAATAGTGGATGCATTAGTGATTGTTTAGATGCTGGAATCGTTCCTGTGGACTGGAAGGTAGCTAATGTAACCCCACATTTTAAAAAGGGAGGGAGAGAGAAAACGGGGAATTACAGACCAGTTAGTCGAACATCGGTAGTGGGGAAACTGCTAGAATCAGTTATTAAAGATGGGATAGCAGCACATTTGGAAAGTGGTGAAATCATTGGACAAAGTCAGCATGGATTTATGAAGGGTAAATCATGTCTGACGAATCTTATAGAATTTTTCGAGGATGTAACTAGTAGAGTGGATAAGGGAGAACCAGTGGATGTGTTATATCTGGACTTTCAGAAGCCTTTTGACAAGGTCCCACATAAGAGATTAGTATGCAAACTTAAAGCACACGGTATTGGGGGTTCAGTATTGATGTGGATAGAGAACTGGCTGGAAGACAGGAAGCAAAGAGTAGGAGTAAACAGGTCCTTTTCACAATGGCAGGCAGTGACTAGTGGGGTACCGCAAGGCTCAGTGCTGGGACCCCAGCTATTTACAATATATATTAATGATTTGGACGAGGGAATTGAATGCAACATCTCCAAATTTGCGGGTGACACGAAGCTGGGGGGCAGTGTTAGCTGTGAGGAGGATGCTAGGAGGCTGCAAGGTGACTTGGATAGGTTGGGTGAGTGGGCAAATGCATGGCAGATGCAGTATAATGTGGATATTTGTGAGGTTATCCACTTTGGTGGCAAAAACAGGAAAGTAGACTATTATCTGAATGGTGGCCGATTAGGAAAAGTGGAGATGCAACGAGACCTGGGTGTCATGGTACACCAGTCATTGAAAGTAGGCATGCAGGTGCAGCAGGCAGTGAAGAAAGCAAATGATATGTTAGCATTCATAGGAAAATGATTTGAGTATAGGAGCAGGGAGGTTCTACTGCAGTTGTACAGGGTCTTGGTGAGACCACACCTGGAATATTGCGTACAGTTTTGGTCTCCTAATCTGAGGAAATATATTCTTGCCATAGAGGGAATACAGAGAAAGCTCACCAGACTGATTCCTGGGATGGCATGACTTTCATATGAAGAAATCCTGGATAGACTGAGGGGGGATCTTATAGAAACTTACAAAATTCTTAAGGGGTTGGACAGGCTAGATGCAGGAAGATTATTCCCGATGTTGGGGAAGTCCAGAACTAGGGGTCAGAGTTTAAGGATAAGGGGGAAGTCTTTTAGGACCGAGATGAGAAAAACATTTTTTACACAGAGAGTGGTGAATCTGTGGAATTCTCTGCCACAGAAGGTAGTTGAGGCCAGTTCATTGGCTATATTTAAGAGGGAGTTAGATGTGGCCCTTGTGGCTAAGGGGATCAGGGGGTATGGAGAGAAGGCAGGGTTGGGATAATGAGTTGGATGATCAGCCATGATCATATTGAATGGCGGTGCAGGCTCGAAGGGCCGAATGGCCTACTCCTGCACCTAGTTTCTATGTTTCTATGTTTGTTCATGACTATGGGTTCTTGTCTGCACGGAGTTTGTATGTTCTCCCCGTGACCAGCGTGGGATTTCTTCCACACTCCAAATTCGTGGAGCTTTGTACATTAATTGGCTTTGGTATGAAAGTAAATTGTCCCTCGTGTGTAGGATAGTGTAATGCCCCTGTCCCACTTGGGAAACCTGAACGGAAACCTCTGGAGACTTTGTGCCACAACCAAGGTTTCCGTGCGGTTCCCGGAGGTTTTTGTCAGTCTCCCTACCCGTTTCCACTACCTGCAACCTCCGGCAACCACCTGCAACCTTGTGTCACATAAACAATGGACATTTGCCAATACCATGACAGACTTACCCTCGATGACCAGCTGGTAGGTGCTGTTGGTTCGGCTGACTTGGTTTTCCACGCTGCACGTGTAATAGCCAGAGTCTGATTTCTCTGCTCTCCAAATGGTAAACGTTACATTCCCATCAGACAGGGACTGCCGTGGGCAAACTGGGAGGACAACTCCTTCTCTGCTCCACACAATGGAAGTCGCTCTCCCTCTCTGCACCGTGCAGTTCAGCACAGCCGTGTAGTTCTCAGGGTGGTTTTCACAGGAGATGGATGGTGTAGAGAGAGGATCTGGAGAACAACAGAGTCAATGAGCCAAGACACAAACGCCCTTTTTTAGTCCTCAAGTATACAAAAGTAATTCCAGATTTATGAAAGGCATCTACCGGAGTCGCTGCCTCAAAAAGACAGCCGGCATCATCAGAGACCCACAACACCTTCTGAAGAGATAGAGAGAGGTGTTAACATAGAAACATAGAAACATAGAAATTAGGTGCAGGAGTAGGCCATTCGGCCCTTCGAGCCTGCACCGCCATTTAAT
Source organism: Leucoraja erinaceus (assembly GCF_028641065.1). Lineage (NCBI taxonomy): Eukaryota > Metazoa > Chordata > Chondrichthyes > Rajiformes > Rajidae > Leucoraja > Leucoraja erinaceus. The sequence continues at coordinate 39,288 of NW_026576249.1, forward strand.
ATGATCATGGCTGATCATCCAACTCAGTATCCCGTACCTGCCTTTTCTCCATACCCTCTGATCCCCTTGGCCACAAGGGCCACATCTAACTCCCTCTTAAATATAGCCAATGAACTGGCCTCAACTACCCTCTGTGGCAGAGAGTTCCAGAGATTCACCACTCTCTGTGTGAAAAAAGTTCTCCTCATCTCGGTTTTAAAGGATTTCCCCCTTATCCTTAAGCTGTGACCCCTTGTCCTGGACTTCCCCAACATCGGAAACAATCTTCCTGCATCTAGCCTGTCCAACCCCTTAAGAATTTTGTAAGTTTCTATAAGATCCCCTCTCAATCTCCTAAACTCTAGAGAGTATAAACCAAGTCTATCCAGTCTTTCTTCATAAGACAGTCCTGACATCCCAGGAATCAGTCTGGTGAACCTTCTCTGCACTCCCTCTATGGCAATAATGTCCTTCCTCAGATTTGGAGACCAAAACTGCACGCAATACTCCAGGTGTGGTCTCACCAAGACCCTGTACAACTGCAGTAGAACCTCCCTGCTCCTATACTCAAATCCTCTTGGTATGAAAGCTAACATACCATTCGCTTTCTTCACTGCCTGCTGCACCTGCATGCCTACCTTCAATGACTGGTGTACCATGACACCCAGGTCTCGCTGCATCTCCCCCTTTCCCAATCGGCCACCGTTGTTGGCCTGCTTTCTTGGTCATTGCTGCAATATGGGTGGTCCAGGATGAGACACTGGTGATGTTTACTCCTCCAAACTTAAAATGTTCAACTATCTCTACTTTGGCCCCGTAATTGCCTACTGGGGAATGTGAACCAATTCCTTTCTGAGGTTGATCACTACGTCCAAGGTTGTTGTCTTGGTACCAGGTCACGAGGTTCTCACCCCCATCACCCCCACACCCTATTTAGGACGATGCCCTCTAGGTTTGGTGAACACTTCACAAATATCTTTCCCACCATATAATGATTCACATTTCTCAGCCACCATCTGCCCTCAGCCGGATCACAACTGGACTGCCAGCGACATTGGCCTGTTGAGGTTAATCCTTTGGCTGCGTTCATAGTTTAAATTGTACAAGGCATTGGTGAGACCAAATCTGGAGTATGGTGTACAATTTTGGTCGCCCAATTATAGGAAGGATGTCAACAAAGTAGAGAGAGTACAGAGGAGATTTACTAGAATGTTGCCTGGGTTTCAACAACTAAGTTACAGAGATAGGTTGAATAAGTTAGGTCTTTATTCTCTGGAGCGCAGAAGGTTGAGGGGGGACTTGATAGAGGTCTTTAAAATGATGAGAGGGATAGACAGAGTTGATGTGGACAAGCTTTTCCCTTTGAGAATAGGGAGGATTCAAACAAGAGGACATGACGTCAGAATTAAGGGACAGAAGTTTAGGGGTAATATGAGGGGGAACTTCTTTACTCAGAGAGTGGTAGCGGTGTGGAATGAGCTTCCAGTGGAATTGGTGGAGGCAGGTTCATTGGTATCATTTAAAAATAAATTGGATAGGCATATGGATGAGAAGGGAATGGAGGATTATGGTATGAGTGCAGGCAGATGGGACTAAGGGGACTTGTTCGGCACGGACTTGTAGGGCCGAGATGGCCTGTTTCCGTGCTGTAATTGATATATATGGTTATATGGTTATAAATCCTAAATGCTGTTTTGGATCGTCGGGGTCACCAATATGGTGGCCAAATAAGCAAGCCACGTGTGGTGAAACAACGAGATATTTATTGACAAAAGCAAAGACAACAACACATACACGAAAGGGAGAAGGTTGACCAGGGGTTCATTATATATACCAGGGCACACCCGTAAACCCCATGACATCTCCTTCCCGCCAAACTCAGTCACGTGGCCCTACCCCCGACTGTCGAAGGTTCGCATGGTAAGTGGCCTAACCAAGAAATAAGAAAATCCCCACCTGCACTTTCTACCATGGAGTAGAAACGGTCAAATAAGTAGTGAAGATAGACACAAAGTGCTGGAATGGCTCAGCGGGTCAGACAGCATCTCTATGACGATGCATCACAGCTTGGTTTGGGAACAGCTACATCCAAGAATGCAGGCAAACTGTGATCGCAGCCCAGACCATCACACAAACCAACCTTTTCTTCTTCTTGGTTCTTGGTTACTTGGTCCTCCAAAATATTCCAACTGGAATTTAAACTGGAGGTGGTGAAGGGAGGGATTAAGCCAGAAAGGGTTAGAAACATAGAAACATAGAAATTAGGTGCAGGAGTAGGCCATTTGGCCCTTCGAGCCTGCACCGCCATTCAATATGATCATGGCTGATCATCCAACTCAGTATCCCGTACCTGCCTTCTCTCCATACCCTCTGATCCCCTTAGCCACAAGGGCCACATCTAACTCCCTCTTAAATATAGCCAATGAACTGGCCTCGACTACCCTCTGCGGCAGAGAGTTCCAGAGATTCACCACTCTCTGTGTGAAAAAAGTTCTTCTCATCTCGGTTTTAAAGGATTTCCCCCTTATCCTTAAGCTGTGACCCTTGCCCTGGACTTTCCCCAACATCGGGAACAATCTTCCTGCATCTAGCCTGTCCAACCCTTAAGAATTTTGTAAGTTTCTATAAGATCCCCTCTCAATCTCCTAAATTCTAGAGAGTATAAACCAAGTCTATCCAGTCTTTCTTCATAAGACAGTCCTGACATCCCAGGAATCAGTCTGGTGAACCTTCTCTGCACTCCCTCTATGGCAATAATGTCCTTCCTCAGATTTGGAGACCAAAACTGTACGCAATACTCCAGGTGTGGTCTCACCAAGACCCTGTACAACTGCAGTAGAACCTCCCTGCTCCTATACTCAAATCCTTTTGCTATAAATGCTAACATACCATTCGCTTTCTTCACTGCCTGCTGCACCTGCATGCCTACTTTCAATGACTGGTGTACCATGACACCCAGGTCTCGCTGCATCTCCCCTTTTCTTAGTCAGCCACCATTTAGATAATAGTTTGCTTTCCTGTTTTTGCCACCAAAATGGATAACCTCACATTTATCCACATTATACTGCATCTCCCAAACATTTGCCCACTCACCCAGCCTATCCAAGTCACCTTGCAGTCTCCCAGCATCCTCCACACAGCTAACACTGCCCCCCAGCTTAGTGTCATCCGCAAACTTGGAGATATTGCCTTCAATTCCCTCATCCAGATCATTAATATATATTGTAAATAGCTGGGGTCCCAGCACTGAGCCTTGCGGTACCCCACTAGTCACTGCCTGCCATTGTGAAAAGGACCCGTTTACTCCTACTCTTTGCTTCCTGTTTGCCAGCCAGTTCTCTATCCACATCAATACTGAACCCCCAATGCCGTGTACTTTAAGTTTGTAGTTATTGGTTATTGGGAAGAAAGTGCTACTTTAAATTTAGTTGCATCTGGTTGGATAACTATAGTGGGATTTCTCTGAGATCTTCAGTTTCCTCCCACACTCCCAAGACGTGCAGGTTTGAAGGTCAATTGGCTTGGTATAAATGTAAATGATCCCAAGTGTGTGTAGGATAGTGTGATCGCTGGTCGGCATGGACCCCGTGGGCTGAAGGGCCCTCCCTTCCATTGACTCCGTTGAAACATCACGCTGCCTCGGCAAGGCCAGCTGCAGAATCAAGGATGAGTTTGGTCTCCAAATCTGAGGAAGGACATTATTGCCATAGAGGGAGTGCAGAGACGGTTCACCAGACTGATTCCTGGGATGTCAGGACTGTCTTATGAAGAAAGACTGGATAGACTTGGTTTATACTCTCTAGAATTTAGAAGATTGAGAGGGGATCTTATAGAAACTTACAAAATTCTTAAGGGGTTGGACAGGCTAGATGCAGGAAGATTGTTCCCGATGTTAGGGAAGTCCAGGACAAGGGGTCACAGCTTAAGGATAAAGGGGAAATCCTTTAAAACTGAGATGAGAAGAACTTTTTTCACACAGAGAGTGGTGAATCTCTGGAAATCTCTGCCACAGAGGGTAGTTGAGGCCAGTTCATTGGCTATATTTAAGAGGGAGTTAGATGTGGCCCTTGTGGCTAAGGGGATCAGGGGCTATGGAGAGAAGGCAGGTACGGGATACTGAGTTGGATGATCAGCCATGATCATATTGAATGGCGGTGCAGGCTCGAAGGGCCGAATGGCCTACTCCTGCACCTAATTTCTATGTTTCTATGTTTCTATGAGTTGCACCCTGAGAACAGTTCCTCTTCTCCCCTCTCCCATCGGGAAAAAGGTACAGAACTGTGAAAACGCACACCTCCAGATTCAGGGACAGTTTCTTCCCAGCTGTTATCAGGCAACTGAACCATCCTACCACAACCAGAGAGCAGTCCTGAACTACTATCTACCTCATTGGTGACCCTCGGACTATTTCTGATCGGGCTTTACTGGCTTTACCTTGCACTAAACATTATTCCTTTATCATGTATTACACTGTGAATGGCTGGATTGGAATCATGTATTGTCTTACCACTGACTGGTTAGCATGCAACAAAAGCTTTTCACTGTACTTCAGTACACGTGACAATAAACTAAACTGAACTGAAATGGATGCTGAGTTGGTGTGAGGAAAGATGGCAACATTGAGACTGGGAATGCATGGTGGAGAGAAAGCAAGGAATACCCACAGATATTTGGGATCAAGTACAAATATTTATTACATTTTGTGTTTCCAAGACACCATGCTTGGAAAATGTCGACTCAGCACAGTGTCACCATTTCATTCAAATAATTACAAACCCTCTGGTTACTTACCAATGACTTTAAGAGTTAGAATTCTGGTCCTCTGTGGGTCTAAGTCCACCGTCATTTTATAGTGGCCACTGTCTGCTTTAGCAACATCTTTTAATTGAAAGGATCCATCTGATCTGTCAACTTTAATTCGATTCTTGTACTTTTCATATATGATGATATTTCCACCATAAACTTCAGTAATGGGGAGATTCCGGCTGGAATCGGAGAAGTCCCAGTTCAAATTGCTGAATTTCTTATCAGTTCCGGGGAATGGGATAGAGGAGCCTGTGGCAGCCAGCTTGCTGTCTCTTGTCCACTGGGCTGCAAAACAATGAATTAATTCAAACAGTATCACACATGAGATTTGTAGAAAGGAACTGCAGATGCTGGTTTAAACCGAAGATTGACACAAAAAGGTGGAGTAACTCAGCAAGTGAGGCAGCATCTCCGGAGAAAAGGAATAGGTGACATTTCGGGTCGAGGCCCTTCTTTGATCCCTGGGATGGCGGGACTGTCATATGAGGAAAGATTGAAAAGACTAGGCTTGTATTCACTGGAGTTTAGAAGGATGAGGGAGATCTTATGGAAACATATAAAATATAAAAAGTTTGACCAGTGGTGGGCAAATTAATGGAAAAGATACTTAGAGATAATATATATAAGCATCTAGATAAACAGGGTCTGATTAGGAACAGTCAACATGGATTTGTGCCTGGAAGGTCATGTTTGACTAATCTTCTTGAATTTTCTATATGGACTTTAGTAAGGCCTTTGACAAGGTTCCTCATGGAAGGTTGGTTAAGAAGGTTCAACTGTTGGGTATAAATGCAGGAATAGCAAGATGGATTCAACAGTGGCTGAATGGGAGAAGCCAGAGGGTAATGGTGGATGGCTGTTTATCGGGTGGGGGGGGGAGACGTCACTCGCGGCACACGGATCCATTATGATGTCATCAGCGAAAGGC
>NW_026576249.1:50000-102500 GCF_028641065.1 Leucoraja erinaceus
ATAAAGTTCTATTGCATCTTATTGTAAAGGACTGAGTGTGAAGGTCAGAAAGGGGAAGTTTCACAAAGAAAGGATTAGTTTAATTTGGGATCATGTTTGACACAGACATCAGGTCCTAACATCAAGGACATAGAAACATAGAAAATAGGTGCAGGAGTAGGCCATTCGGCCCTTTGAGCCTGCACCACCATTCAATATGATCATGGCTGATCATCCAACTCAGTATCCTGTTCCTGCCTTCTCTCATGTTGATAAACAGGAATAAAAGTTTCCAAATGTGATGGAAAAACTGGAGGAAAGATTAGGTACTCAGAGCTCGCTTATACCCCCATTAAGGAGGCATTTAAACACACCTGAGCAATTACAAACTCCTGTGAAGCCATGCGTCCCAAACATTATGGTGCCCTGAAATGGGTGGTATGGTATCCCTTTAGCCACAAGGGCCACATCTAACTCCCTCTTAAATATAGCCAATTAACTGGCCTCAACTATCTTCTGCGGCAGAGAATTCCAGAGATTCACCACTCTCTGTGTGAAAGAAGTTTTCCTCATCTCGGTCCTAAAAGATTTCCCCCTTATCCTTAAACTGCGACCCCTTGTTCTGGACTTCCCCAACATCGGGAACAATCTTCCTGCATCGAGCCTGTCCAACCCCTTAAGAATTTTGTAAGTTTCTATAAGATCCCCCCTCAATCTCCTAAATTCTAGCGAGTATAAGCCGAGTCTATCCAGTCTTTCCTCATATGAAAGTCCTGCCATCCCAGGAATCAGTCTGGTGAACCTTCTCTGTAGGTTTACAAGAATGTCTTTCCTGTTCCTATGCTCTACTGTCCAATTTAGAATTATATTTCTACGAATGCATTTTCTATTTTTCCCTAACTTGAACAGACTTGAGCCAGGTTACAGTCACCGCCTGCTTACAGAGATTCAGAAGTAATTTTACCTGAAATTCTGTTGCTGAGAAGTTGCAGAAGACAGAGGATAGAGCAGCCAAAGGTCATCATTATGTAAAGGAGATGGTGCTGTCAGCTTATTCAAATAACGGAATAGGGTCACGCAGGTTGCCTGGTAACTTCATCTGAAAACTGAGAGAAGGAAATGGAGCAATATATCACATTATAATGTATATTTAGATGAGCGGAACTCAGAAGGTCAGGCATATGTGGAAGGAATGGCGAGATTATGTTTTGGGTGGGACTGTTTTATTGATGAGGGCAGCGTTGCTGATATGATTAACATGGGCTTCTGCAAGGCCTTCAACAAGGAAGACTGGTTGAAAAGATAAGAGCCCATATGAAACAGCAAGTCCTCATTTTCAATCAAGACCAGGGTTAGCTTTGAGGAGCAGTTTGACGGTTGACATCAAACGGGTCATGGCAGCTATCGAAAAAGTACGGAAATAGCAAGGGGGAAATTTTAAAAAACACGAAGGATTTCCTGAAAACCTGAAGGATTTTTCCGAAGGGAAAATGGGAAAAAAACCCGATGGTTACCAAAAGAAAGGGGGCGTCGGTGATCGCTCCGTGTCCGTGACGGAGGGAAGGGATGTTTGATGGTTTGCGTTCTTCTTTCCCCTGACTCAGTCTGAAGACGGGTCTCGACCGGAAATGTCACCTATTCCTTGTGTTCAGAAATGCCGCCCGAACCACTGCATGTTGAGGGGGAAGAAAGGGGTAGACGGGGAGGGGGGGGTGACCCCCTGGAGAAGGGGGAGGTGGGTCGTTCCCTCACTGTCCCGGGGCAGCGCTCCCACCCCTCCAGTCGCCGTGCTTCACGCACACAATCCTGTCTCCATCCCTCTCGTCGCGACTCTCGTCAGCAGCGGCCTCTGCAGCCCGTCCGGGTTTTTATTATTTTTTGTCTATGTTTCTATGTAGTTTTTGTTATTTTTTGTTGGTGTGTGTGTGTGTGTGTGGGGGGGGGTGGGGGTGGGGGGGGGGGGTGGGGGTGGGGGGGGGGGTGGGGGGGTAACTTTTTAAATCTCTCCCTGCACGGGAGACCCGACCTTTTCTTGTCTCTGGAGGGAGACCGCTTTTCAGGGCTCTCGCAAAGGCGACTTCTCCCGCCCGAGTTGCGGGGTCGAAGAGCTCCTGGAGCGGGGCCTGACATCACCGCCCCGCGCGGCTTGGAATGGCCGCGGGACTCTGCGAGCGCACGCCGGGGGCTCTAACACCAAGACCCGGTGTGCGACCTCGCACCACCCGGCGTGGCTTTAATGGCCGCGGGACAATCGCCATCGCCAGCCGGGGGCTTTGACTTTGACTCTGACATGGTGGGGGGGGGGGGAGTGCAGTGGAGAGATAAGTTTTTTTGGCCTTCCATCACAGCAATGTGATGGATGTTTATGTAAATTATGTTGTGTCTTGGGTCTATTTCTTTGTAATGTATGGCTGCAGAAACGTCATTTCGTTTGGACCTCAAGGGGTCCAAATGACAATTAAATTGAACGACAATGCATGACAATGACTCTCTCCCCGGGGAGACACAGTGAACAATACAGGGAGGGCCGGGCCTGGGGTTGGAGCAATGTTTACAAACCTCGGCCTCAGCTCACACCCGTCCGACAGGACCCCGGCACCCGTTCCTGCCGCCGGCCCCCTCCCTCCCTTCTCTCTTTCCCTTCCCTCCCTCCCTTTCCTCCACCCCCCCCCCCTCCCTTCCGTTCTTCCCTCCTTCCCTACTTCTTGCATCCACCACAGTGGGGTGCTTGGAGGACCCACTGTGGTGGTGTTAATTTGTGTTTATTGTTGTTTATTATTGTATTATTGTATGTATGACTGCAGGCACGAAATAACAATAAAGGCATAGAAACATTTCTCACATTTATCCACATTATTCAATTCAATTCAGTTCAATTCTCTCCCTTCCTTCTCTCCTTTCCTCCCTCCTTCCTCTCTCTCTTTTCCCTTCTCTCCTTCCCTCCCTCCCTTCTTTCTCTCCATCCTCTCTCTCTTTTCCCTTCTCTCCTTCCTTCCCTCCATTCTTCCTCTCCGTCTTTCTCTACTTCCCTCACTCCCTTCTCTCCTTCCTCCCTTCTCTCCCTCCCTCCCTTCCTTCTCTCCCTCCCTCCCTTCTCTCCTTCCCTCCCACACACACGCATAACGCATAGCCAACTAACACACACATCACGCTCAGCCAACTAACACACACACAACAAAGACACACACACAGACAACTAAGTTTAGATGGGGTAGAAGCCCAAAGGGTAGGGTGGGGCTGAAGCTCAAAATTTAATGCCTGGACTGGTTTTTCGAAACAGTTATTGGTTTTCTAAGATCTAGTTTTTTTTTTTTTTCATTTCATTGTCACTAAAACAAGTGGTATTATAATGATGTACTTTTCAGAGGTGATTTACACAATTTGTTTGTTACTAGTAGGCTTACGTGTATGCAATTTTATATTAAAACGTAGCTTAGATCTGTTTGGTCCATTAACAAGGCACTTTTTAAGCGCACATTTTGATTATTCTCCATTCTACCATAGAGATATAAAGTCTATAATAGACTTTATTTGTATTTCTAAGATTCTACAAAACTTGGCTGGGAACCTGGGGCTCACCAAAATTGTTCCCAATTGGGCCCCGCACCTCGTAAGGCCGGCCCTGCCCCTCGTCCTCACTTTTCACCCCACCAGCTGTCACATACAACAAGTAATCCTCCATCAGTTTCGCCACCTCCAACGTGACCCCCACCACTCGCCACGTCTTCTCATCTCTCCCACCCCCACGTCTGTCTTCCGCAAAGACCGCTCCCTCCGTAACTCCCTTGTTAACACAACAACATTTGTGAAACCACTGTCAGCAGGGGCGTTAAACTCACTTTCCTTACCGTCGGGGGTGAAATTCAATTTCGTTTTGCATCCTTCATTGTTAAAGATGGATGATAAAAAGCCGTTTGCAGAATTCACACAAAGACATCAGATTCCCAAAAAACAAAACTCTCTTTGTCCTTGCTGTCTCCTCCTCTTCCTCGACCTCCTCCCATCCCTCAGCCTTCGGGCTCCACCTCCTTGTTCCTTTCTACTCCCCTCCCTATCAGTGTGAAGTAGGGCAAAGATCCTATAGCAGAGCTCTGCTATAGGATCTTTGAAGAAGGGTTTCACCGGATTCGGTGCCTCTGAAGTCGTGGTCGCTACTCATCGTTACACCCGGGTCGTCCAGCTCGCTGGCGAGGAAGTCTAGTCCGTGAGATCGAGTTGGACGGGTGCCCGGCCTGTAAAAGCAGATCGCCGCTTGAAATATCCATCCCCTCGGCGACAGGAGACGGACCGCTGCTCGAATGTGAAGTTTATCCAGATACGAGAACCCAGCGCCACCGCTCGGCGGCACAGAGGTGGAGTTGCTGCCTTGCAGGGACTTCCAGAGACCCGCGGGTATGGATGTTCTTCTGCACGGCCGGGTTCAATCCTGACTATGGGTGGTCTACTGTACGGAGCATGTACACTTGGTATGAATGTAAATTGTCTCGTGTGTGTGGCCGTGTGGGCGCAGAGACGGCTTCAGCAAAGCAATCCTAGTCCCACTACCTTCAAAAAACATAGAAACATAGAAATTAGGTGCAGGAGTAGGCCATTCGGCCCTTCGAGCCTGCACCGCCATTCAATATGATCGTGGCTGATCATCCAACTCAGTATCCTGTTCCTGCCTTCTCTCCATACCCCCCCCCATCCCTTTAGCCACAAGGGCCCCATCTAACTCCCTCTTAAATATAGCCAATGAACTGTGGCCTCAATTACCTTCTGCGGCAGGGAATTCCAGAGATTCACCACTCTCTGTGTGAAAAAAGTTTTCCTCATCTCGGTCCTAAAAGATTTCCCCCTTATCCTTAAACTGTGACCCCTTGTCCTGGACTTCCCCAACATCGGGAACAATCTTCCTGCATCGAGCCTGTCCAACCCCTTAAGAATTTTGTAAGTTTCTATAAGATCCCCCCTCAATCTTCTAAATTCTAGCGAGTACAAACCGAGTCTATCCAGTCTTTCTTCAGATGAAAGTCCTGACATCCCAGGGATCAGTCTGGTGAACCTTCTCTGTACTCCCTCTATGGCAAGAATGTCTTTCCTCAAATTAGGAGACCAAAACTGTACGCAACACTCCAGGTGTGGTCTCACCAAGACCCTGTACAACTGGAGTAGAACCTCCCTGCTCCTGTACTCAAATCCTTTTGCTATGAATGCTAACATACCATTCGCCTTCTTCACTACCTGCTGCACCTGCATGCCTACTTTTAATGACTGGTGTACAATGACACCCAGGTCTCGTTGCATCTCCCCCTTTCCTAATCGGCCACCATTCAGATAATAATCTACTTAATAAAACATACGTCCTTTAATTTCTCCTGAGAAATGAGCCCCACTACTCGACAATGTAAACCCTCCCTCTGGGCGAACACGTTCAGCTGATGCCACAAAAATGTCCAGAAAGTGTTGGAACTTGCAGGGTTTGGTCTTCGCCAACACCCGCGAGTCTGTGACGCTGATAATTTGAGGGAATGAATGGAAACAATTTTAACTTAGAATCGACGAGGAGGTTCAAATGGAAGAGTTGGGAGGTCATGTCGCGGTTGTATAAGATGTTGGTGAGGCTGCATTAAAGGGCCTGTCCCACTTGGGCCACATTTTCGGCGACTGCTTGGTCGGAGCGTGACGCGAGGTGACGCGTGGTGTCTCCCTGCCGCCCCTGGATTTTGTAATGTACAAAATCTTCAGGCGACATCTGGGTGTCTCATCATGTCGTGTGCCCTGTCACACACTGACGTACGCTGTCCTGCGGGTTACGCCTGGTTAGGGTTAGGACTAGGGGCTTGGGTTAGGGTTAGAACTAGGGCCTTGGGTTAGGGTTAGTCAAGTCAAGTCAAGTTTTATTTGTCACATACACATACGAGATGTGCAGTGAAATGAAAGTGGCAATGCTCGCGGAACAACAAAACAACCAAACAAATTATAAACACAATCATAACACACATATTATTTTACATAATAAATAATAGAAGGAAAAACGTTCTGTAGAGTTAGTCCCTGGTGAGAAAGGCGTTTACAGTCCGAATTGCCTCTGGGAAGAAACTCCTTCTCAACCTCTCCGTTCTCACTGCATGGCAACGGAGGCGTTTGCCTGACCGTAGCGGCTGGAACAGTCCGTTGCAGGGGTGGAAGAGGTCTCTCATGATTTTGTTTGCTCTGGAGTTGCACCTCCTGTTGTATAGTTCCTGCAGGGGGGTGAGTGAAGTTCCCATAGTGCGTTCGGCCGAACGCACTACTCTCTGCAGAGCCTTCTTGTCCTTGGCAGAGCAATTCCCGAACCAGATGGTAATGTTAGGACTAGGGGCTTGGGTTAGGGTTAGGACTAGGGGCTTGGGTTAGGGTTTGGATTAGGGTTAGGCGTTCCTCCTCCACACCAAAGGCGCACAGGTTTGTTGGTTGATAGGCTTGGTATAAGTATATATTGTCCCTAGTGTGTGTGTGATAATGTTAGTGTGCTGGGATCGCTGGTCGGTGTGGACTCGGTGGGCCGAAGGGCACTGTATCTCTGAACTAAATGTAACACAGGGGTTGGACTGAAACCCCTAATGTTCTGCCCGCTCCTCTTGGGAACTAAACTGTTGGCCACGAGTTGGCCCAGAGGCAGATCTCTCTCTCCAATGGTCTCTCCAAATCCCCAGAGGCAGCAGGCAATGTTGTCAATGTACCAGTGCCACCAACCTGCCAGTGTCACTTAGTCTGAATACCCACCTCCCATTTTGAAGCAAGGCAAAGGGGAGGGTGGGGGATGAGGGGGAAGGGCGGGGGAGGTTGGAGAATGGGAGAAGGGATGGAGAGGGGGAGAAGGGGATGTGAGCAGAGGGGAAGTGTGGAGAAGAGTGGAGCAGGGAGGGAGAGGGGCGAGGGGAGGGGAGAAGGGTAGGGGGGGAGTGGCGAAGGGAGGGATTGGGGCAGGAGGGGGGTGGTGGGAGAGGGGAGTTCAGTCTGCATTAACTGAATCCATCCCTGTGAAAAGCTAGAGGCAGTGATTGGATCTGGATGCGGACCAATACATCTGTAAATAAAACTGATCTACTCTGACACCTTTTAGAAACATAGAAACATAGAAATTAGGTGCAGGAGTCGGCCATTCGGCCCTTCGAGCCTGCACCGCCATTCAATATGATCATGGCTGATCATTCAACTCAGTATCCCGTACCTGCCTTCTCTCCATACCCCCTGATCCCCTTGGCCACAAGGGCCACATCTAACTCCCTCTTAAATATAGCCAATGAACTGGCCTCAACTACCCTCTGTGGCAGAGAGTTCCAGAGATTCACCACTCTCTGTGTGAAAAAAGTTCTCCTCATCTCGGTTTTTTAAGGATTTCCCCCTTATCCTTAAGCTGTGACCCCTTGTCCTGGACTTCCCCAACATCGGGAACAATCTTCCTGCATCTAGCCTGTCCAACCCCTTAAGAATTTTGTACGTTTCTATAAGATCCCCTCTCAATCTCCTAAATTCTAGAGAGTATAAACCAAGTCTATCCAGTCTTTCTTCATAAGACAGTCCTGACACCCCAGGAATCAGTCTGGTGAACCTTCTCTGCACTCCCTCTATGGCAATAATGTCCTTCCTCAGATTTGGAGACCAAAACTGCACGCAATACTCCAGGTGTGGTCTCACCAAGACCCTGTACAACTGCAGTAGAACCTCCCTGCTCCTATACTCAAATCCTCTTGCTATGAAAGCCAACATACCATTCGCTTTCTTTACTGCCTGCTGCGCCTGCATGCCTACCTTCAATGACTGGTGTACCATGACACCCAGGCCTCGCTGCATCTCCCTGTTTCCCAATCGGCCACCATTTGCACAATTGATTTTATTGTATTGACTTTAAAATATTAATGTTTAAAATCCATGCATTGAAGGAAGAATATGTTATAGCCCATCTGTGGTTCCTAACCCTAACCCTAGCCCTGACCCTAACCCTAACCCTAACCGGGCTTCACCCATAGGACAACATACGTTAGTGTGTATGTCGTATAACTTGACGGTTTTTAGGGTGACCGGGAGTTAGTCACTGACGTTTGCAGTCACTGCAAAAATCGCAAAGTGGGACATGCCCTTTAGAGTATTGTGTTCAGTTCTGGGTGCCATGTTACTGGAATAATGTTGTCAAGCTGGAAAGGGTACAGAGAACATTTATTGCGATGTTGCCAGGACTCGAGGGTCTGAGCTATAGGTTAAGTAGGCTGGGATCTTATAGAGGTGCATAAAATCATGAGAGGAATAGAGTCTCTTGCCCAGAGTAGATGACTCGAAGACCAGAGGATATCGGTTTAAGGTTAAGGGGCAAAAATGTAATAGTAATCTGAGGGGTAACTTTTTCACACAAAATGTGGTTGGTGGATAGAACAAGCTGCCAGAGGAGCATGGACTATCCCAACATTTAAGATAAAGTTGGACAGGTACATGGATAGGACAGGTTTAGAGGAATATGGACCAAACGCAGGCAGGTGCGACTAGTGTTGCTGAGCATATTGGCCTGTAATTAAGTTGGTCTGAAGGGACTGTGTCACTCTATGACGCTGTGACAAAGAGAGGAGAAGAATGTTTATTTACTCGTGGGAACAACAATCACGAGGAAATGTGGGAGCGGGAGGGGAATTACTAGGGTTGCCATATCTGTGGAATTCTCTGCCACAGAAGGCAGTGGAGAGCAATTCAATGGATGGATTCAAGAGAGAGATGGATATAGCTCTTCGGGCTAACGGAATCAAGGGATACGGGGAGAAAGCAGGAATGGGTTACTGAATCTGGATGATCAGCCATGATCATATTGAATGGCGGTGCTGGATGGAAGTTATTCCTGCACCTATTTTCTATGTTTCTATATCCAGAAATGAAAAACAGTCCCGTAATAGTTTTTCTCTCAAACGGTACACAAACAGTGCCTAAGGCAGAGCAGGAGTGGTACACAGGTCTGTGGTAATATACAATTAATGTACAATGTGGACTTATTTGGGCACTGACCTCATATGTAACTTACAAAATTCTTAAGGGGTTGGACAGGCTAGATGCAGGAAGGTTGTTCCCGATGTTGGGGAAGTCCAGGACAAGGGGTCACAGCTTAAGGATAAGGGGGAAATCCTTTAAAACCGAGATGAGAAGAACTTTTTTCACACAGAGGGTGGTGAATCTCTGGAACTCTCTGCCACAGAGGGTAGTTGAGGCCAGTTCATTGGCTATATTTAAGAGAGAGTTAAATGTGGCCCTTGTGGCTAAGGGGATCAGGGGGTATGGAGAGAAGGCAGGTACGGGATACTGAGTTGGATGATCAGCCATGATCATATTGAATGGCGGTGCAGGCTCGAAGGGCCGAATGGCCTACTTCTGCACTTAATTTCTATGTTTCTATGTAATGGTTTGAAGATTACCTTGAAGATGATAGAAAATAGCATAAGAAATCGGACACAAAATGCTGGAGTAACTCAGACAGCATCTCTGGGGAGAAAGAATGGGTGACGTTTCGGGTCGAGACCCTTCTTCAAACTAGTTAGCAAAATTGGAAATGAGAGTTATAAATGAGGATGTTGAGAGATAGAGAACAATGAATGAAAGATATGCAAAAAAGTAATGATCATAAAGGGGAACAGGCCATTGTTAGCTATTTGTTTGGTGAAAACGAGAAGCTAGTGTGACTTGGGTGGAGGAGGGATGGAGACAGTTGGGGTTACTTGAAGTTAGAGAAATCAACAATTAGGCTGCAAGACGCCCAAGCGTATTATCAAATTCAAGTTTGCATTTATTTTCACTTAACCAACTAATGTACAGTGAAACTTGAGTTACCATACAGCCACAGTAAGTGAAGGCAATGATATAAATATGAGGCGCTGTTCCTCCATAGAAACATAGAAATTAGGTGCAGGAGTAGGCCATTCGGCCCTTCGAGCCTGCACCGCCATTCAATATGATCATGGCTGATCATCCAACTCAGTATCCTGTACCTGCCTTCTCTCCATACCCTCTGATCCCCTTAGCCACAAGGGCCACATCTAACTCCCTCTTAAATATAGCCAATGAACTGGCCTCGACTACCCTCTGCGGTAGAGAGTTCCAGAGATTCACCACTCTCTGTGTGAAAAAAGTTCTTCTCATCTCGGTTTTAAAGGATTTCCCCCTTATCCTTAAGCTGTGACCCCTTGTCCTGGACTTCCCCAACATCGGGAGCAATCTTCCTGCATCTAGCCTGTCCAACCCCTTAAGAAGTTTGTAAGTTTCTATAAGATCCCCTCTCAATCTCCTAAATTCTAGAGAGTATAAACCAAGTCTATCCAGTATTTCTTCATAAGACAGTCCTGACATCCCAGGAATCAGTCTGGTGAACCTTCTCTGCACTCCCTCTATGGCAATAATGTCCTTCCTCAGATTTGGAGACCAAAACTGTACGCAATACTCCAGGTGTGGTCTCACCAAGACCCTGTACAACTGCAGTAGAACCTCCCTGCTCCTATACTCAAATCCTTTTGCTATGAAAGGTAACATACCATTCGCTTTCTTCACTGCCTGCTGCACCTGCATGCCTACTTTCAATGACTGGTGTACCATGACATCCAGGTCTCACTGCATCTCCCCTTTTCCTAGTCGGCCACCAATTAGCGTTTAGCATTGCTCTAACAATGGAGGAGACCAAGGACAGGAAGGTCTGTGTGGGTTACACAAAAAAGCTGGAGAAACTCAGCGGGTGCAGCAGCATCTATGGAGCGAAGGAAATAGGCAACGTTTCGGGCCGAAACCCTTCTTCAGACTGATCGGGGGTGGGGGTGGGTGGGGACAAGAAAGGGAAAAGGAGGAGTAGCCAGAAGGCTGGGGGATGGGAGGAGACAGCAGGGGGGCTGAGGAAGGGGAGGAGACAGCAAGGACTAACAAAATTGGGAGAATTCGATGTTCATGCCCCCGGGGTGCAGACTCCCCAAACGGAATATGAGGTGCTGTTCCTCCAATTTCCGGTGCTGCTCGCTGTGGCCATGGAGGAGACCCAGGACAGAGAGGTCGGAGGCGGAGTGGGAGGGGGAGTTGAAGTGCTGAGCCACCGGGAGGTCAGCTTGGTTATTGCGGACCGAGCGGAGGTGTTCGGCGAAACGATCGCCCAACCTCCGCTTGGTCTCACCGATATAGATCTGCTGACATCTAGAGCAGCGGACGCAATAGATGAGGTTGGAAGAGATGCAGGTAAACCTCTGTCGCACCTGGAACGATTGCTTGGGTCCTTGAACGGAGTCGAGGGGGGAGGTAAAGGGACAAGTGTTGCATCTCTTGCGGTTGCAAGGGAAAGTGCCCGGGGAGGGGGTGGACCGAGAGGGAAGGGAAGAATTGACAAGGGAGTTATGGAGGGAGCGGTCTTTGCGGAAGGCAGATATGGGGGGAGATGGGAAGATGTGGCGAGTAGTGGGGTCACGTTGGAGGTGGCGAAACTGACGGAGGATTACTTTTTGTATGTGACGGCTGGTGGGGTGAAAGGTGAGGACTAGGGGGACTCGGCCCTTGTTGCGAGTGCGGGGATGGGGAGAGAGAGCAGTGTTGCGGGGTATGGAAGAGACCCTGGTGCGAGCCTCATTTATGGTGGAGGAGGGGAACCCCCGTTCCCTGAATAGTGAGGACATTTCAGATGTCCTGGTGTGGAACGCCTCATCCGTGGAGCAGATGCGGCGTAGACGGAGGAATTGGGAGTAGGGGATGGAGTCCTTACAGGAAGCAGGGTGGGAAGAAGTGTAGTCCAGATAGCCATGGGAGTCAGTGGGTTTATAGTGTATGTCGGTTAGAAGTCTATCTCCTGCAATGGAGATAGTGAGGTCAAGGAATGGTAGGGAAGTGTCGGAAATGGTCCAGGTGTATTTCAGTGCCGGATGGAAGTTAGTGGTGAAGTGGATGAAGTCAGTCAGTTGTGTGCGGGTGCAGGAGGTGGCACCAAAGCGGTCGTCGATGTAGCGGAGGTAGAGGTTGGGGATGGGGCCCTGGTATGTGTTGAACAAGGATTGCTCGACGTAACCGACAAATAGGCAGGCATAGCTGGGGCCCATGCATGTGCCCATAGCTACGCCTTGTATTTGGAGGAAGTGGGAGGAGTCGAACGTGAAGTTATTGAGGGTAAGGACCAGCTCCGCTAGGCGGAGGAGAGTGTCAGTGGCTGGGTATAGGTTGCTTCTCTGGTCGAGGAAGAACCGGAGGGCTTTGAGACCATCGTGGTGGGGGATGGAGGTGTATAGTGATTGGACGACCATGGTGAAGATGAGGGGGTGAGGGCCTAGAGAATTGAATGCGCGGAGACGACGGAGAGTGTCTGAGGTGTCTTGAACATAGGTAGGGAGGGATTTAACCAAGGGTGATAGGATGGAGTCAAGGTATTTGGAAATGAGTTCGGTGGGGCACGAACAGGCAGAGACAATGGGTCTTCCGGGACAATCAGGTTTGTGGATTTTAGGGAGAAGGTAAAATCGGGCTGTGCGGGGCTGGGGAACGATGAGGTTGGAGGCTCGGTCGGGTAGGGCATTGGAGTGGATGAAGTTGGTGATGGTGCTGGAGATGGTGGCCTGGTGCTCGTCAGTGGGGTCATGGTCCAGGGGTAAGTAGGAGGAGGTGTCCGATAGTTGGCGCGTGGCCTCAGCTTTGTAGAGATCGGCGCGCCAGACTACCACGGCACCTCCCTTGTCAGCGGGTTTGATAACCAAATCTGGGTTGTTGCGGAGTGAGTCGATGGCAGAACGTTCATGTGGTGAGAGATTGGAGTGAGACAGGGGAGTGGAGAAGTTGAGGCGGTTGATGTCGCGACGGCAGTTATTGATAAAAAGTTCTAAAGCCGGAAATTGGCCACGAGGGGGGTTCCACGAGGAGGGGGTGCGTTGGAGACGGGAAAAGGGGTCATCAGTGATGGGCGAGGACTCCTTCCCATGGAAGAAAGCTGTGAGGCGGAGGCGACGGTAGAAGCGCTCCAAGTCGTGGTGGGCGCGGAATTCATTGAGGTGGGGACGGAGGGGGACAAAGGTAAGACCTCTGTTGAGGACGGACCATTCGGTGTTGGAGAGGGGGAGGTCGGGGGGGATGGTGAACACTCGACAGGGAGAGGGGGTGGGGTTGGGGCCGGAGGAAGGCAGGTGGGGACGAGGCGATGTGTGGTGGGGGGGGGTGGGGTGAGTGGTCAGGGGGTGGGGGGGTGAGAGGGCTGTGGTGTGGGTGGGGAAGAGCAGGGGTCACACAGTTAGAGGGGGGGGGGAGGAGACTTACAGTTAGAGGGGGTGGGGGGAGGAGACTCAGTCGAACTGCCACAGAGGTAGACCAGGCTGGGTCGACTGGCATTAGGACCCAGTGGAGTCAAACCCAGGAGGGTGGGAGTAAGCAGCGTGAAGGCTTCAGGCCCAGTGGATAGTCCAGGCTCCAGGTAGGGCGACGGCTGTGGGTTGTTGGAGGGAGGTGGAGTGGCGAGGGTCAACGGACCCGATGGTGGTAGTCCAGTGGCGCGGGTCAGCGGACCCGATGTTCGGCGTCGATGGGCGGTTGAGTCGGGGTCCGCGGGCGATGTGTGGGAGGTCCCAGTGGGCGGATGGTCGGCGGGGCGGCAAGGCTCGGCCAGCCCGGGAATGCGACGAGATGAGCGGGTTGCGATGCAGCGACGGTTCCATGCAGCGATGCAGCATGGAATAGCCTTCACCCTACCATAGTTACCCAACCAGACGCAACTAAATTTAAGGTACTTCTTTTTTCACCAAGAACCCTTCTTTGCTTTAATCCAAGTCAAGATTCAAGAGAGTTTTATTGTCATGTGTCTCAGATAGGACAATGAAATTCTTACTTGCTGCAGCACAACAGAATATGTGAACATAATAAAGTACATGAGATAAACGTTCCGTGTGTTTACATACCATAGACCATATATATACACAATAAATAAAGATTATTAAGACCTCTTAAACAAAGGTCTGTGTGGGAATGGGAAGGAGAATTAAAGTGTTTAGCAACCAGTTGATCCGGTCGGTCCAGGTCGACTGAGCAGAGGTGTTCAGTGAAACAATTGCCCAGTCTATGTTTTGTTTAGCCGATGCACAAGATTCCTGATCTTGAACAAAGGACACAGGAGATAAGATTGGATACGGTGTAAGTGAACCTCTGCCTAACCTGAAAAGAAGAAAAGGTTCGAACCAGCATCGGCAGGTCCTTCCTACACAATATTTAGAATAGATAATTGTTACCGAGGAGAAGGTGACAACGAAGGAGACAGAGATAAAATGTAATCAGGGAACTGTGAGACTGGTCACAGAACTAGGAAGGGGGAGGGGTGGAGAGAGAGGGTTAAGAAGATAGAGGTTAATATTCAGTATTTAATATACAGAGGTGGTGACACAGCAGTTTATTGCAAGCCGCCATTATCATCGTTCAAGACAACATCACTCGCCTCCCTCCCTCGAACTGTTCCATATTTGTTGTTGTGTGTGATCTTGGCCCCGTGCCATTTGGACTGTCTGTGTCTGTGTAGTACTTTGTTTAATTGTTTTGTTTAAGTGTAGTGCCTGATATGCAGGGTCAGTGTTCCAGGGGGATCGGGGCCTTCCAGAGCTATGCAAAAGCGGCTGCTTCAGCTGCTCCTCTTGGGTCCCGGTTCCCCATGAAGAACGCACCTTTTGAGCAGTGGATAAGGTGCTACGTGCCCCTCCAGATGACCCTGAAGGCCGTGGCGGTGGCGGCTAAGCCCGCAGGCGTTCTGTACGTGGGTGAGATGTTCGGGAAGGCCGTGTTCTTCCTCCAGTCCGTTGAGGGGGTGAACACGGCCGTGTATAAAGGGGTCACAGTGGGGGAATATTCCTGCAGGTGGAGCCCTTGGAGTCCACTGTGCAGTGGCTGGTCCTGTCCAACATCCTGTCCTGCATCACAAATGAAGCCCTCCTTCCCCACCTTCACACCCTGGAGAACGTCCTCACGGACATCCAGAAGGAGTCTAAAGAAGGGTCTCTACCTGAAACGTCCCCCAATTTCGTCTATCCAGAGTTGCCGGCTGCTCCATGGAGTTCCCCCGCACAATTAAAGCATGGAATAGTCTTCACCCTACCATAGTTACCCAACCAGATGCAACTAAATTTAAGGAACTTCTTTTTTCACCAAAGACCCTTCTTTGCTTTAATCCAAGTCAAGATTCAAGAGAGTTTTATTGTCATGTGTCTCAGATAGGACAATGAAATTCTTACTTGCTGCAGCACAACAGAATATGTAAACATTATACAGTACATGAGATAAACGTTCCGTGTGTTTACATACCATAGACCATATATATACACAATAAATAAAGATTCAGATTCCGATTCAATTTTAATTGTTTACTAGACCAAGTGCAGACCCGTTGGGTCTGTTTCCCCAACAGCGTTTGCGGGGGGGGGGGGGGTGGGGAGGGGGAGTAGGGGCTGCGGCATCACACTCAAATTAACCACCCCCCAAACTCACGGGTGGGGGGAGGGGGGGGGGTGGGTGAGAAGAGGGGAGGGAGGGGAGAGGAGGAGGAGGAAACATGACAGATTTGGGAGGGAAAGGAGAGCGGGGGTAGGGGGTGAGAGAGGGGGATGGGGAGAGAGAGATGTGGGGGAGGGGGGATGGGGAGGGAGGGGAGGAGGGGGGAGAGGGGGTGGAGGGAGAGACGGGAAAGAGTGGGGAGTGAGAGGGAGAGGAGGAGAGGGGTAGGGGGAAGGGGGCGGGTGGAGAGAGGGAAGGGGGTGGGGTAGAGAGGGAAGGGGGGTGAGGGAGAGAGGGAGAGGGGTGAGGGAGAGGGGTGAGGAGAGGGAGAGGGGTGAGGAGGGAGAGGGGTGAGGAGAGAGAAACATAGAAATTAAGTGCAGTAGTAGGCCATTCGGCCCTTCGAGCCTGCACCGCCATTCAATATGATCATGGCTGATCATCCAACTCAGTATCCCGTACCTGCCTTCTCTCCATACCCCCTGATCCCCTTAGCCACAAGGGCCGCATCTAACTCCCTCTTAAATATAGCCAATGAACTGGCCTCAATTACTCTCTGTGGCAGAGAGTTCCAGAGATTCACCACTCTCTGTTTGAAAAAAGTTCTTCTCATCTCGGTTTTAAAGGATTTCCCCCTTATCCTTAAGCTGTGACCCCTTGTCCTGGACTTCCCTAACATCGGGAACAATCTTCCTGCATCTAGCCTGTCCAACCCCTTAAGAATTTTGTAAGTTTCTATAAGATCCCCTCTCAGTCTCTTAAATTCTAGAGAGTGTAAACCGAGTCTATCCAGTCTTTCTTCATAAGACAGTCCTGACATCCCAGGAATCAGTCTGGTGAACCGTCTCTGCACTCCCTCTATGGCAATAATGTCCTTCCTCAGATTTGGAGACCAAAACTGTACGCAATACTCCAGGTGTGGTCTCACCAAGACCCTGTACAACTGCAGTAGAACCTCCCTGCTCCTATACTCAAATCCTTTTGCAATGAAAGCTAACATACCATTCGCTTTCTTTACTGCCTGCTGCACCTGCATGCCTACCGTCAATGACTGGTGTACCATGACACCCAGGTCTCGCTGCATCTCCCCCTTTCCCAATCGGCCACCATTTAGATAATAGTCTGCTTTCCCGTTTTTGTCACCAAAATGGATAACCTCACATTTATCCACATTATACTCCATCTGCCAAACATTTGCCCACTCACCCAGCCTATCCAAGTCACCTTGCAGTCTCCTAGCATCCTCCTCACAGCTCCCCCCCCTCTCCATACCCCCTGATCCCTTTAGCCACAAGGGCCACATCTAACTCCCTCTTAAATATAGCCAATGAACTGGCCTCAACTACCTTCTGTGGCAGAGAGTTCCAGAGACTCACCACTATCTGTGTGAAAAATGTTTCCCTCATCTCAGTGCTAAAGGATTTCCCCTTTATCCTTAAACTGTGTCCCGCGTGTCCTGGACTTCCCCAACATCTGGAACAATCTTCCTGCATCAGACAAATGCAATTCAGGGCTTTTCTCTTCACAAGCAAAACCAGAATGACAGTTAGTGAAGAATTTGAATAATCACTGAGCGTTCTCTATGGCAACAATGTATTTGAGCATTGGGCATTGTGACATCACACGATGGAACGTTCACCATGGGCTGGGCTCCTGCAAAGGCATATGTAAATGAATTCATTCCGATTGGACATATGTGAACATTGGGCATTGTGACATTACACGATGGAACATTCACCATGGGCTGGTTCTGCTTGTGTGGGTGAGAATCCAGTTTCTTTTTGAAATATTGAGGTGGGGGGGGGTGAAGGATTTGATTAAAAAAGTGTACCTAAACACGACAAAATGTAATGAGGAGCGGATACTTAGAAAGAAAAGCGAAATCTCTACCGAAATGGAAAAGACGTCGGCGATTCTGCGTCCGGTTTCGGAGTTGCAGAGAATCAAAGGAAGAAACGCGGCCGGAAAGCCGTACATGCAAATGGATCCATTCCGATTGGACGTCCGCGAGCATCGGGCATTGTGACATCGCACGGCGGGAACGAATCGAAAGGCAGGAAGGGATCCGTACTGCAGGCGGACGGGACGGATTTGACTTTTATATAATAGATAGATTGTCAGTGTACAACGAAATGCATTTAGCATCTCCCTGGAAGAGCGACATAGCAAATGATTTGAATAAATAATAATAAGTGTTCGGGGGGGGGGGTGGTGATTGGCAGTCACCGAGGTACGTTGTTGAGTAGAGTGACAGCCGCCAGGAAGAAGCTGTTCCTGGACCTGCTGGTTCGGCAACGGAGAGACCTGTAGCGCCTCCCGGATGGTAGGAGGGTAAACAGTCCATGGTTGGGTTGAGAGCAGTCCTTGGCGATGCTGAGCGCCCTCCGCAGACAACGCTTGCTTTGGACAGACCCAATGGAGGGGAGCGAGGAACCGGTGATGCGTTGGGCAATTTTCACCACCCTTTGCAATGCCTTCCGGTCGGAGACAGAGCAGTTGCCATACCATACTGTGATGCAGTTGGTAATGATGCTCTCGATGGTGCAGCGGTAGAAGTTCACCAGGATCTGAGGAGACAGATGGACCTTCTTCAGTCTCCTCAGGAAGAAGAGACGCTGGTGAGCCTTCTTGATCAGAGTTGAGGTATTGTGGGTCCAACAGAGGTCATCAGAGATGTTGACTCCCAGGAACCTGAAGCTAGAAACACGTTCCACCTCCGTCCCGTTAATATGGATGGGGGTGTGCGTGCCGCCTCTGGACTTCCTGAAGTCTACAATGAGCTCCTTGGTCTTCTTGGAGTTAAGGGCCAGGTTGTTGTCAGTGCACCATGCTGCTAAGTGCTGGACCTCCTCCCTGTAGGCCAACTCATCGTTGTTGCTGATGAGGCCAATCACCGTTGTATCATCTGCATACTTGATGATGGTGTTAGTACCATGTACAGGTGTGCAGTCATAGGTGAAGAGGGAGTAGAGGAGGGGGCTCAGCACACAGCCCAGAGTGACGTATATCTCCCTAAAAGTTAAGGGAAGTTAAAAAAAATAAAATAAAATGATTCTACTATCACTAATTTTATTTCGGACTACAAAACCCAAAAGATACACAAAAGTCACTTGTGCAAAAATAAAAAGTCCGATAGTTGGATTAAAGATAGTTCAAATGTCTCCAATGAGGGAGATGAAGGACGGGACAACTTTCCAGAGGATGGTTCAGTTGCCGGATAAAATCTATGAATAAACTGGTCTCTCCTCTTGTCGCTTCAGATGGAGGTTTCGTGTTCAAGAGCAGGTTCCTGGGTGGGTGTTGATTTACCCATGCTGATATCTCGGGGACACACAGGAGCCCAGGACAGTGGGTGGTGAAGAGAAACAATCGGTAGACATTGGTGGGCGACTGTTTTTCTATGCATAGAAACATAGAAACATAGAAATTAGGTGCAGGAGTAGAGGCCATTCGGCCCTTCGAGCCTGCACCGCCATTCAATATGATCATGGCTGATCATCCAACTCAGTATCCCGTACCTGCCTTCTCTCCATACCCCCTGATCCCCTTAGCCACAAGGGCCACATCTAACTCCCTCTTAAATATAGCCAATGAACTGGCCTCGACTACCCTCTGTGGCAGAGAGTTCCAGAGATTCACCACTCTCTGTGTGAAAAAAGTTCTTCTCATCTCGGTTTTAAAGGATTTCCCCTTTATCCTTAAGCTGTGACCCCTTGTCCTGGACTTCCCTAACATCGGGAACAATCTTCCTGCATCTAGCCTGTCCAACCCCTTAAGAATTTTGTAAGTTTCTATAAGATCCCCTCTCAATCTCCTAAATTCTAGAGAGTATAAACCAAGTCTATCCAATCTTTCTTCATAAGACAGTCCTGACATCCCAGGAATCAGTCTGGTGAACCTTCTCTGCACTCCCTCTATGGCAATAATGTCCTTCCTCAGATTTGGAGACCAAAACTGTACGCAAAAATTTATTTCAAAAATAAACTTTATTCAAAGAATCCTAAATCTGATCTGTTAGCTTGGACGATGGGCCGAACGGCCTAATTCTGCTTCTATCACCAATGACCTTATGACGTTATTTGTGGCTTTTGTGGGTTGATGCTATGCGAGTTGTTGGCGGGTACCTCCAGTGAGTAAGACTCAAACTCATAGAATACATTCCGCATTCCAGTCCTGCACGAACAGGTTCAGAATATCGTCCCCCCACAGATATCACCGCTGGCTTTGGAGTCGACTCTGGGATTTCTTCAGCGCGGCGGCACATCAGAGCTCCCGGCGCGGTGCTTGTGTCAGTCCGGTGAGGGTCAACGTCTGACTTCAGCGCTGACAGTGCAGGAGGGGGCTCCCAGCGAGACCGTTCGTCCCATCGTCAACGCTGCAACCCCCCTACAGCTACAGACGGACGCTTCCTCGACCGGTGAGTGAATCAGATGCGTGTTCCCGAGAAACACAAACAAGGAAATCTGCGGGATTCATGTAATTAATAACCATGGGGAAACTCTGTACGTCATCTGTTCATGTCCTGCTCCCTGTTCCTTTAGCACTTTGTGTTCTGTGCCTCTACGGGGCTATCTATGTCATGCGTGTGTGTATCCAGCTCTGTGCATGTTGGAATTTGACTCTAAATGCAGGGATTGGTCGCCACTACAGTACTGACCATGTTCCTTCCACTCAGTGCGCAGTAACTCCGCGTTGTGACAACATGAGCAGAACGTTGCTGTAAAATTAGCAGCACATATCTCCACATAACATCTGACAAAGGAGGGACTAGAGGCGTTTGCTTTTTACAGCTGTGAATAGCAGGGCTGTGATCTCTGAGGATGCATGTTGCAATATGTTTCAGTTGGCTTCATGTTGCTTTCACCATTGAAATACGTTTCCAGTTTGAACACAGTTGGTAACTGCTCTTCTCGCTTCTGATTCAAAGAAACCCCTAGTCCTCACCTTTCACCCCACCAGCCGTCACATACAAAAAGTAATCCTCCGTCAGTTTCGCCACCTCCAACGTGACCCCACCACTCGCCACATCTTCCCATCTCCCCCCATATCTGCCTTCCGCAAAGACCGCTCCCTCCATAACTCCCTTGTCAATTCTTCCCTTCCCTCTCGGTCCACCCCCTCCCCGGGCACTTTCCCTTGCAACCGCAAGAGATGCAACACTTGTCCCTTTACCTCCCCCCTCGACTCCGTTCAAGGACCCAAGCAATCGTTCCAGGTGCGACAGAGGTTTACCTGCATCTCTTCCAACCTCATCTATTGCGTCCGCTGCTCTAGATGTCAGCAGATCTATATCGGTGAGACCAAGCGGAGGTTGGGCGATCGTTTCGCCGAACACCTCCGCTCGGTCCGCAATAACCAAGCTGACCTCCCGGTGGCTCAGCACTTCAACTCCCCCTCCCACTCCATCTCCGACCTCTCTGTCCTGGGTCTCCTCCATGGCCACAGCGAGCAGCACCGGAAATTGGAGGAACAGCACCTCATATTCCGTTTGGGGAGTCTGCACCCCGGGGGCATGAACATCGAATTCTCCCAATTTTGTTAGTCCTTGCTGTCTCCTCCCCTTCCTCAGCCCCCCTGCTGTCTCCTCCCATCCCCCAGCCTTCGGGCTCCTCCTCCTTTTCCCTTTCTTGTCCCCACCCACCCCCGCCCCCGATCAGTCTGAAGAAGGGTTTCGGCCCGAAACGTTGCCTATTTCCTTCGCTCCATAGATGCTGCTGCACCCGCTGAGTTTCTCCAGCTTTTTTGTGTAACCTCTGAATCACATCTACCGAGGTACAGTGAAACACTTTTGTTCCATGCTCATCAGTCAGCGGGAAGACTATACATGATTCCAATCGAGACATCCCCAATGTACAAATACGGATTAAAGGAATAAAGTGAATAATGTCAAGTGCAAAATAAAGTCCAGTAGAGTCATAGAAACATAGAAAACAGGTGCAGGAGTAGGCCATTCGGCCCTTCGAGCCTGCACCGCCATTCGATATGATCATGGCTGATCATCCAACTCAGTATCCCGTACCTGCCTTCTCTCCATACCCCTTGATCCCTTTAGCCACAAGGGCCACATCTAACTCCCTCTCAAATATAGCCAATGAACTGTGGCCTCAACTACCTTCTGTAGCAGAGAATTCCACAGATTCACCACTCCCTGTGTAAAAATTGATTTTCTCATCTCGGTCCTAACAGATTTCCCTCTTATCCTTAAGCTGTGACCCCTTGTTCTGGACTTCCCCAACATCAGGAATAATCTTCCTGCATCTAGCCTGTCCAACCCCTTAAGAATTGTTTACGTTTCTATAAGATCCCACCTCAATCTTCTAAATTCTAGGGTGTACAAGCCGATGAAAGATAATCCGAGGGTTTCTTTAATGAGTTCGAGAGTGGCTTCGGACTACTCTCTAATCGTTGGCAGGGTCGCCTGATTATTGTGGATGTGGAGGATGTGCGTCAGGCATGATATTCACCTCCAGAAAAAACGTAGAAATTATTGCCGGGGGTCCAGGAAGCATTTCAATAAATTGAAAGTGTTTCCCAAGCTTTCTGCTGGTAGTTTACATAACGGAACCTTAGAATTTTTCCTACACATAACCAGTATAATGAACTCCAAAATATATATATTTCATGAAATAGACAATAGTTGCAGGACTATTCCATTCGTCCCTTCGTGTCTCTGTCTCTCTCTCTGTCTCTGCCCCTTCTCTCTCTGCCCTCACTCTCTACCCCCCCCCCCCCCCCCCCTCTCTAGATGTGACTGCAAGTTGGGGGCTATGCGTCAGTAGATAGGGTGGTTATGGGGTAAAAGGAGCAAATTAATAATATTTATATAATATCAAGGGGGGGTAATTAGCGTGAGTGTGGGGGGAGGGGGGGATAGTTAGTCTGTGACGCTGCGTACCGCCTCCCCCACCACAACCACACGTTGGGGGAACAGACCCAACGGGTCTGCACTTGGTCTAGTGACCTTACATGGTTCACTAAATTACTTCATACAACTAAAAAAATCTTTACGTAAAATGTTACTTGAAATGGCTCTTTGCCTGGAACTGAGATGAGCAAAATGTTTTTCACCCAGAGAGTTGTGAATTTGCGGATTTCTCTGCCACAGAAGGCAGTCGTCTCGTCTCCTTCAGCAGCACCTCGGTCTCCCTTTCTGAGCTCAGACACCCACTTCTTCTCACCTCACCTGCACACTTGCACCTCGACTAATCTCCTCGCCTCACTAAACCCCTGGCCTCAACGGTACCTCACTACCAAACCTCTCCTCACACATAAACCTCGCCTCCACTAAACCTGGCCACTCAAATAAACTTCATACCTCACTAAACTTCACCTCCCACCTCACCTCAACTAAACCTCCCACCTCACGACTAAACGTCACCTCACACGCATCGACTAATCGCCGTCTCTCTCCCGCCCCCGCTATTTCAGCATATAATTAATCTCAGTGAGACCAAGTGCAGGCTTGGCGATCGCTTCGCACAACACCTCCACTCAGTCCGCAATAACCAACCTGATCTCCCGTTGGCTCAACACTTCAACTCCCCTTCCCATTCCGAATCCAACCTTTCTGTCCTGGGCCTCCTCCATGGCCAGAGTGAGGCCCACCGCATATTGGAGGAGCAGCACCTCATATTTGCTTGGGTAGTTTACACCCCAACGGTATGAACATTGGCTTCACTAATTTCAGGTAGTCCTTGCTTTCTCCCTCCTTCCCCTCCCATTCCCAGCTCTCCCACAGCCTACTGTCTCTGCCTCTTCCTT
Source organism: Leucoraja erinaceus (assembly GCF_028641065.1). Lineage (NCBI taxonomy): Eukaryota > Metazoa > Chordata > Chondrichthyes > Rajiformes > Rajidae > Leucoraja > Leucoraja erinaceus. The sequence continues at coordinate 73,212 of NW_026576249.1, forward strand.
TATTTTTCGTGTTCCCCCCCCTCCCTCAACATCAATCTGAAGAAGGGTCTCGACCTGAAATGTAGTCTATTCCTTCGTTCCATAGATGCTGCCTTACCCGTGGATTTTCTCCAGCTTTTTTGTCTACCAATGGGATCCAAACACTGGCCACATCTTCCCCGGCTCCGCGAGGCCCCCCTAGATATCGAGGCCCCCCTGGATCTCGAGGCCTTAAATGTAATCTTGTCAAGCTTATCCGTAAATCCAGCCCTGGCTATCGCCAACCAAAAAAAACCGAGGCACAGTGTAAAGCCTGGTGAGACCAAGCGCAGGCTTGGCGATCGCTTCGTACAATCAATCAATCAATCAATCAATCTTTATCGTCATCTTGCAAAGCAACAGTTGTACAGTGCAAATTGAGAAGAAGTTTCCCAGTGAAAAATCGAAGTGAAAAAATCAGATAATTTCTGGGAAAACAAAATATTCGGAATTCCCATTTAAATCGGAAGAATATTATGCCAGGTGCATCCACACAACTCTCCCATTGGCTTGCTAACCATTCTGTTATCACACGTCGCTTGTCGATTTTGTGGTTTGATGCTATGTGAGTAGTTGCTCGTAGAATACCTTCCGCATTCCAGTCCAGTCTCCGGAGAGGAAACCGCAGCAGCACTTGAACAGGTTCAGAATATCCTTCCCCGACAGATCACCGTTGCCATTGGAGTCGACTCTGGGATTTGCTAAAGATATGGCGGCACATCAAAGCTTCCAGCGCAGGGCAAGTAGTCAGTCTGCTGTTCAGGGTCTGACTAGGGCTGACAGTACAGGAGGTGGCCTCCCAGCAGTTAATCCCATCGTCAACGGTGCAATCCCCCTACAGGAAGATCACTCGCTTCCTCGACCGGTGAGTGAATGGTGGCCGATTGGGAAAGGGGGAGATGCAGCGAGACCTGGGTGTCATGGTACACCAGTCATTGAAGGTAGGCATGCAGGTGCAGCAGGCAGTAAAGAAAGCAAATGGTATGTTAGCTTTCATTGCAAAAGGATTTGAGTATAGGAGCAGAGAGGTTCTACTGCAGTTGTACAGGGTCTTGGTGAGACCACACCTGGAGTATTGCGTACAGTTTTGGTCTCCAAATCTGAGGAAGGACATTATTGCCATAGAGGGAGTGCAGAGACGGTTCACCAGACTGATTCCTGGGATGTCAGGACTGTCTTATGAAGAAAGACTGGATAGACTTGGTTTATACTCTCTAGAATTTAGAAGATTGAGAGGGGATCTTATAGAAACTTACAAAATTCTTAAGGGGTTGGACAGGCTAGATGCAGGAAGATTGTTCCCGATGTTAGGGAAGTCCAGGACAAGGGGTCACAGCTTAAGGATAAAGGGGAAATCCTTTAAAACCGAGATGAGAAGAACTTTTTTTCACGCAGAGAGTGGTGAATCTCTGGAACTCTCTGCCACAGAGGGTAGTTGAGGCCAGTTCATTGGCTATATTTAAGAGGGAGTTAGATGTGGCCCTTGTGGCTAAGGGGATCAGGGGGTATGGAGAGAAGGCAGGTACGGGATACTGAGTTGGATGATCAGCCATGATCATATTGAATGGCGGTGCAGGCTCGAAGGGCCGAATGGCCTACTCCTGCACCTAATTTCTATGTTTCTATGTTTCTATGAATCAGATGCATGTCCTGGACCTAGAGAAACATAAAGAAGTAAACCAGCGAGAATCTTGTAAAAAATAGCGCTGGAGGAACTCTGTACGTCACGTCTATTTCCTTCCTCAGATGCTGCCTGATCAGCACTTTGTGTTATGCGCATTTATGAGGGTTTATGAACATAGAAACATAGGAAATGTGTGCAGTACGAGACCATTCAGCCCTTCGAGCCAGCACTGCCATTCATTGTAATCATGGCTGATCGTCCCCAATCAATAACCCGTGCCTGCCTTAACCATATAACATATAACCATATAACAATTACAGCACGGAAACAGGCCATCTCGACCCTTCTAGTCCGTGCCGAACACGTATTCTCCCCTAGTCCAATATACCTGCGCTCAGACCATAACCCTCCATTCCTTTCCCGTCCATATAACTATCCAATTTATTTTTAAATGATAAAAACGAACCTGCCTCCACCACCTTCACTGGAAGCTCATTCCACACAGCCACCACTCCCTGAGTAAAGAAGTTCCCCCTCATGTTACCGCTAAACTTCAGTCCCTTAATTCTCAAGTCATGTCCCCTTGTTTGAATCTTCCCTACTCTCAGTGGGAAAAGCTTATCCACGTCAACTCTGTCTATCCCTCTCATCATTTTAAAGACCTCTATCAAGTCCCCCCTTAACCTTCTGCGCTCCAAAGAATAAAGCCCTAACTTGTTCAACCTTTCTCTTTAACTTAGTTGCTGAAACCCAGGCAACATTCTAGTAAATCTCCTCTGTACTCTCTCTATTTTGTTGACATCCTTCCTATAATTAGGCGACCAAAATTGTACACCATACTCCAGAATTGGCCTCACCAATGCCTTGTACAATTTTAACATTACATCCCAACTTCTCCACATATCCCTTGATTCCACTAGCCCCTCGAGCTCTATCTAACTCTCTCTTCGATCCATCCAGTGATTTGGCCTCCACTGTCCTTTGTGGCAGGGAATTCCTTAAATTCACAACTCTCTGGGTAAAAAAGTTTTTCCTCAGTTCAGTCTTAAATGGCCTCCCCTTTATTCTAAGACTGTGGCCCCTGGTTCTGGACTCGCCCAACATTGGGAACATTTTTCCTGTATCTAACTTGTCCAGTCCTTTTATAATTTGATATGTTTCTATAAGAACCTCCTCATCCTTCTAAACTCCAGTGAATACAAGCCTAGTCTTTTCAATCTTTCCTCATATGACAGTCCCGCCATCCCAGGGATCAATCTCGTGAACCTACGCTGCACTGCCTCAATCACAAGGATGTCCTTCCTCAAATTAGGAGACCAAAACTGTACGCAATACGCCAGATGTGGTCTCACCAGAGCCCTATGCAACTGCAGAAGAACCTCTCTACTCCTATACTGAAATCCTCTTGTAATGAAGGCCAACACTCCATTAGCTTTCTTCACTGCCTGCTGTACCTGCACGCCAACTTTCAGTGACCGGTGTACAAGGACACCCAGGTCTCGCTGCACCTCCCCCTTACCTAACCTAACCCCATTGAGATAATAATCTGCCCCCTTGTTTTTGCCACGAAAATGGATAACCTCACATTTATCTATATTATACTGCATCTGCCACGCATCTGCCCACTCACTCAACCTGTCCAGGTCACCCGGCAACCTCCTAACATCCTCTTCACAGTTCACACTGCCACCCAGCCTTGTGTCATCTGCAAACTTGCTGGTGATGCTCCTAAATCATTAATATCCCTCTTCCAAATCATTAATAGCGCTGTACGTTGGATTTTTACTGCTAAAGGCATGTATTCATTACAACCACAGCACTGACTATGGTCCTTCCATTCAGTGTCCAACATAATACACATAACCATATAACCATATAACAATTACAGCACGGAAACAGGCCATCTCGACCCTTCTAGTCCGTGCCGAACACATAATCTCCCCTAGTCCCATATACCTGCGCTCAGACCATAACCCTCCATTCCCTTCCCATCCATATAACTATCCAATTTATTTTTAAATGATAAAAACAAACCTGCCTCCACCACCTTCACTGGAAGCTCATTCCACACAGCTACCACTCTCTGAGTAAAGAAGTTCCCCCTCATGTTACCCCTAAACTTCAGTCCCTTAATTCTCATGTCATGTCCCCTTGTTTGAATCTTCCCTACTCTCAGTGGGAAAAGCTTTTCCACGTCAACTCTGTCTATCCCTCTCATCATTTTAAAAACCTCTATCAAGTCCCCCCTTAACCTTCTGCGCTCCCAAGAATAAAGCCCTAACTTGTTCAACCTTTCTCTGTAGCTTAGTTGCTGAAACCCAGGCAACATTCTAGTAAATCTCCTCTGTACTCTCTCTATTTTGTTGACATCCTTCCTATAATTAGGCGACCAAAATTGTACACCATACTCCAGAATTGGCCTCACCAATGCCTTGTACAATTTTAACATTACATCCCAACTTCTATACTCAAAATTAGAAAACATAGTCCACATAGTGACAACATGATCAGAACGTTGTAATATAATTAGCTGCACATATCTCTATATAACCAGATAGAGCAGGGACTGTAGGCCTGTTGCTTTTTACAGCAGTGAATAGCAAGGCTGTGATCTCTGAGGATACATGTGGCATTAAGTTTCCGTTGGTTTCACGTTGATTTCCCTATTGAAATAATTGCGCAGTTAGAACACGTCCCTGCCTTGATATCTGCTCTTATCGCTTCTGATGGAAACTTCCTGCTTCAGAACAGGTTTCTGACTGGGGCGGCGTTAAGGTACCCATGCTAATGTCTCTACGGGAGCCGCGACCAATTTTACGATAGTGACAACTCTGTTAGTTTCAGGGATGACCAATTACATCTTGGGCGTGGAATGGGGAGACAACTTCAGATACAAGTTAATACGGGAAGAGACAGGAAAATCCCAGGCTGAGAGTCAGACGTCCTCCATCACTGCCTACCAGCTCCACCATCAGGTAGGATATAACATCGATTCCTCTCTGATGATCAGTGACACTCCAGGATTCGGGGACATCAGCCGAGATCAACAGATCACTGAGCAAATCCGCGAGTTCTTCACTTCTCCACAGGGTGTTGATCAGATTGACGCCATGTGTTTTGTTGCTCAAGCCTCCCTGGCTCGCCTCACTCACACACAGAAATATGTCTGATTCGATTTTTTCTAATTTTATAAAAGATATTGCAGAAAACATTCAGATCCTGGTGACTTTTGCATCAGACGACTTGAAGAAATAGCTCTGGAGGCCAAACCCATTATCCAACCCCAGCTCACATTGACCTCATGATTCAGTCTGAAAAGGGAGGGACGAGGCTTGGGTTCATGGAGTGAATTCAGACACTGGGGGAAGTAAAGGAATGGGCAGAGTTAATACAAAAGGTAGCAAATTATAATGAGAAACTGCTACCACTGGAGTCAAAGGGAGGTCCAATGGTTGGGAAATGTGCTGGAGAAAAGACTGAAGGAATATTTACTCATATAAAATATCGGTTGACTGCCAATAAGTAGATGATAACCATTCCAACTGTTCCCAATAGATGGTGCAAATGTTTCACTCGACCCAGAAACAATCCATATAACCATATAACCATATAACAATTACAGCACGGAAACAGGCCATCTCGACCCTTCTAGTCCGTGCCGAACACGTATTCTCCCCTAGTCCCATATACCTGCGCTCAGACCATAACCATCCATGCCCTTCCCATCCATATAACTATCCAATTTATTTTTAAAAGATAAAAACGAACCTGCCTCCACCACCTTCACTGGAAGCTCATTCCACACAGCTACCACTCTCTGAGTAAAGAAGTTCCCCCTCATGTTACCCCTAAACTTCAGTCCCTTAATTCTCATGTCATGAGAATCCATTCTTCTAATTCCCCCTCCTTCTCCTGCCTCACCTTCTCACAGCCTTTCACACCACACCTTGCTTCCTCAATGCTGCCCCACCGTCACCCGCTAACTGCCACCCCCCTCGCCCGTGGTTTGCCACTACCAGGAGCTACCTGGAGTAGCGTCTCATCCAAGTACCACGTCAGTACTTCAGGAGAGCCTGAAGAATCTATCCACAACTGTTCCCGTTCCACGTCCATGTTCCAACACGGAAAGCTCACCTACATCACGGCGCCCATTTATTCACGAGACAAGCAACCCCCAGCACCAGTTCCTAACCTTCTTCCCAAACCCCACTCTGTCCGTGAGGTCAGACGGTACATTTTCCACCCGGTGCCAGAGGAGGAGAAGCTTTCTGCCAGATCTGTGTCTCTCCCTGGTCACCACCAGAGTCTGAGTCACGGGCTGAGTCACGGTGGGGGTAAAGTAGTCACAGACAGCGTCAGTGAAAATGTTCAACCCCCCCCCACCTCAGCACCAGGGCACTGACCTATTTGCCCGGTGTGCAAACTGCAGGGGGTCCAGCACAAGGTTTGTGATATTTTTCAGCTGGGCCTGCGCAAGTCTTTCAAGGGTCTTCATGATTACAGAGGTCAGTGTGACAGGCCTGTAGTCATTAGGTCCTGCGTTTGGACTGTTCGACCTGCTGCCCTCTGGAAGGCGCTATAGGTGCATCAAATCCAGGACAAATAGACTCAGAAATAGTTGCTTTCCGAGAATTATAACTACTATTAATTCTAATTCACACATGCACTGACTTCACTGCCCAACACCACGGACTTCCATCTGTATATATGTATATAGCGCCGCAGAAATTGTGCACCTATCCCCCCCCCCCCCCCCCCCCCCTCTCCCTTCTGTTTTTTGTTTTTTTTCTGTTTCTTGTTTTTTGTGCTAAATTGTATGTATGCACTGAGTACGAGCAGCTTTCAGTTTCACTGTACATGTATAGTGACAATAAATGGCATATATATATATACATATATTAAGACCAGTAATCCTTGGCTTTTTGGGTAGGGGAACAATAGTGGAGACTTTGACGCAGGTTTGGACAGTGCAGGTTTGCAGGGACCAATTGAAAATATCTGTGTAGACTGGTACCAGTTGGTCAGCACAGAGCTTGAGGGTAGAGGGGGGAACATTGTGCGGTCCTGGGCCCAAAACTGCTCACAATGCACTAAGTGTGATCATACCAGCACCTTTTAAATCCTGAGCATTACATCCTTGTTTTTATAATCTAGTCCTCTCGAAATTAATGCTAACATTGCGCTTACTACCGATTGAACTTGCAAATTATCCTTTTGGGAACTGCACCAGCACTCCCAAGTCCCTTTGCACCTCCGATTTCTGAATCCAGTCCCCATTTAAAAAAAAAGTCTATGCCTTTATGTCTACCCATCGCTTCTCTCCAGAGATGTTGCCTGTCCTGCTGAGTTACTCCAGCATTTTGCTTCTATCTTAATTACACACACACACAGACAGGCAGGGAATTCCTTCACGTTTCTGTTGACATTTTGGGTCAAGACCCTTCTTCAGAAGAACTCAATGGCCTGCAATGACCAGTTGGGGCATTGAGTATAAGAGTCAAGAAGTCAGGTTGCAGCTTTATAAAACCATTTTTCGGACACATTTCAAGTATTGCATGTAGTGCTAATCATCACTTGTACAGGAAGATTATGGAGGTTTTCGAGGGAGTGCAGAAGAGATTTACCACAATGTTGCCTGGATTAGAGAGTATTAGCTATCAGATGATATTGGACAAACTTGGGTTATTTTATATGGTACTTCAGAGGGTGATGAGAGACCTGATTGGAGTATCTAAAATAGTGAGAGGCATTGATAGGGTAGACAGTCAGAACTTTTTTTCCCCCAAAGGCAAGAGGACATAGTTTTAAGGTGAGGAGGGGGGAGGGGGTGGGAAAGTTTAAAAGACATGTGCGATTTGACAACACCCACTCCCTCAGAGTTAAAAAGGCAAAAGATCTAGTTATTGACTTCAGGGAGCATGGTGGAGTACATGCCCAATCAGTATCAATGGTGCTGAAGTGGAAATGGTTGAAACATCATCTTCCTGGGTGTAAAGGGCAGCATGGTGGTGGATTTGTTGCCTTACAGCGCCAGAGACCCGGGTGTGATCCTGACTATGGATGCTCTCTGTACGGCGCTTGTACATTCTCCCCGTGCGTTTTCTCCAACATCTTCAGTTTCCCCTCACACTCAAAAGACGTACAGGTTTATGGGTTAATTGGCTTGGTATAAATGTAAATTGTCCCTAGATTGTATCGGAAAGTGTTAATTTGAGTATAGAAGCTGGGATGTAATGTTAAAATTGTACACGGCATTGGTGAGACCAAATCTGGAGTATGGTGTACAATTTTGGTCGCCCAATTATAGGAAGGATGTCAACAAAATAGAGAGAGTACAGAGGAGATTTACTAGAATGTTGCCTGGGTTTCAACAACTAAGTTACAGAGATAGGTTGAATAAGTTAGGTCTTTATTCTCTGGAGCGCAGAAGGTTAAGGGGGGACCTGATAGAGGTCTTTAAAATGATGAGAGGGATAGACAGAGTTGATGTGGACAAGCTTTTCCCTTTGAGAATAGGGAAGATTCAAACAAGAGGACATGACTTCAGAATTAAGGGACAGAAGTTTAGGGGTAATATGAGGGGGAACTTCTTTACGCAGGGAGTGGTGGCGGTGTGGAATGAGCTCCCAGTGGAAGTGGTGGAGGCAGGTTCATTGGTATCATTTAAAAATAAATTGGATAGGCATATGGATGAGAAGGGAATGGAGGGTTATGGTACGAGTGCAGGCAGGTGGGACTAAGGGGAAAAAAAAAATTGTTCGGCATGGACTTGTAGGGCCGAGATGGCCTGTTTCCGTGCTGTAATTGTTATATGGTTATATGGTTATATGGTTAATGCGAAGGGATCGCTGGTCAGTGTGGACTCGGTGGGCCGAAGGGCCCGTTTCCGTGCTGTATCTCTAAACTAACTAAAACTAAATATCTCCACCAATTTTTCATGGACCAACCAACCACATTGAAGATTGTAGATGTTGATTAAAAATGAATATGCAAATGAAATTTGAAGACTGAAGAACAAAGTAGCACATCATCACCTCCACTTGTTTAAGAGACAAAGAACAAGTTCAGTATATCTCCAATAACTCTTATCATTGTCTACAGATGCACAGTAGAAAGTAGTAATTTCAATTTTTTTTCTCTCGGTCATCGGCAGCTGAGGGACTACAATAGACAATAGAAGACTAAAGACAATACCTGATAGAAGTTTGTAAAATTTTGAAAAGGCATACAGTGTCCTCCATAATGTTTGGGACAAAGACCCACCACTTATTTATTTCCCAATGTATCCTCAATTTTATATTTGTAATAGAAAATAAATCACATACGGTTACGAGTGTCCAGGTCTCCGGGGAGGAGGCAGCTGCTCCAGACTTTACCAAACCGCTGAGGAATTGTTTCACCCGACGTTGGAGTTCGATCTTCACGGCAAGAGGGCCCTGAAAACATCGGACTGGCTGCAAGGCCTCAAATGGGCCCCGACCTCGGGTGTTTCATAGAGGAAGAGGACTTAACATTCTGGTGCCTTTCCCCACAGTGGAAATTTTTGATTCTGTTTGTGTTAAACTCTATAATGTGTTGTGTCCATTTTCTTTATTTGTTAACCTTTTTCTATGGTATGTAAACTTATTATCTATTTTATGTAAAGCACTTTGGTGTCAATGCGAGTTGACTTAAAACGTGCTATATAAATAAAACTTTACTTACTTACTTACTTAAAGTCCATATTGTCAGATTTTAATAAAGGCCATATTTCTACGTTTTGGTTTCAACATGTAGAAATGACCGCAGTGTTTACACATACTTCCCCCATTTCAGGGCACCATAATGTTTGGGACACAGCAATGCCATGTAAATGAAAGTAGTCATGTTCAGTATTTTGTTCCATATCCTTTGCATGCAATGACTGCTTGAAGTCTGCGATTCATGGACATCACCAGTTGCTGGGTGTCTTCTCTGGTGATGCTATGCCAGGCCTGTATTGCAGCCATCTTTAGCTTATGCTTGTTTTGGGGGCTAGTCCCCTTCAGTTTTCTCCTCAGCATATAAAAGTCATGCTCAATAGGGGTTCAGATAGGGTGATTGACTTGGCCACTCATGAATTGACCATTTTTTAAGCTTTGAAAAACTCCTTTGTTGCTTTAGCAGTATGCTTGGGATCATTGTCTTGCTGTAAAATGAACCGCCGGCCAATGGGTTTTGAGACATTTCTTTGAACAAGAGCAGATAGGATGTGTTGATACACTTCAGAATTCATTATGCTACCACCATCAGCAGTGGTATCATCAATGAGCATACATGACTTTCTGTTCATGAAGTCTTCTGCACACAGTGGTCAATGACAAATTCACACCTGAAGAGCGTTTCTGATCTGTCGGACAGGCGTTTGGGGATTTTTCTTAAATAGAGACAGAATTATTCGGTCATCAGTTGTGGAGTTCTTCCTTGGCCTGCCAGTCCCTTTGCGATTGGTAAACTCACCAATGCTCTCTTTCTTCTTAATGATGTTCCAAACCGTGCATTTGGGGAAGCCTAAGGCTTGGCCAAATTTAAGGCTTTGGCTTTGGCTGATGTCTCTAACAGTTTTATACTTGTTTCTCGGTCTCATAATGGCGTATTTGACTTTCTTTGGCACAACTTTGGCCCTCATGTTGATAAACAGCAATAAAAGTTTCCAAAGGTGATGGAAAACCTGGAAGAAAGACTAGGTTCTGAGAGCTCTCTTACCTGCATTAAGGAGGCATTTGAACACACCTGAGCAATTACAAACATCTGTGAAGCTATGCGTCCCAAACATTATGATGCCTGAAATGAACAAACACGGCTGTAATTTCTACATGGTAAAACCAAAATGTATAAAAATACCCTTTAATAAAATCTGACAACATGCACTTTAACCACGTGTGATTTTTTATATTACAAATCTCAAATTGTGGAGTACAGAGGCAAATAAATAAATGATGGGTCTTTGTCCCAAACCTTCATAGCAAAAGGATTTGAGTATAGGAGCAGGGTGGTTCCACTGCAGTTGTATAGGGTCTTGGTGAGATCACACCTGGAGTATTGCGTACAGTTTTGGTCTTCAAATCTGAGGAAGGACATTATTGTCATAGAGGGAATGCAGAGAAGGTTTACCAGGCTGAGTTGGATGATCAGCCATGATCATATTGAATGGCGGTGCAGGCTCAAAGGGCCGAATGGCCTACTCCTGCACCTAATTTCTATGTTTCTATGATTCCTGGGAATCTTCTCCACAACTTTATCCCTGACCTGTCTGGTGTGTTCCTTGGGCTTCATGATGCTGTTTGTTCACTAATGTTCTCTAACAAACCTCTGAGGCCTTCACAGAACAGCTGTATTTATACTGAGATTAGATTACACACAAGTGGACTCGATTTACTAATTAGGTGACTTCTGAAGGCAATTGGTTGCACTGGATTTTATTTAGGGGTATCAGAGTAAAGGGGCTGAATACTTTTGCACGCCACACTTTTCAGTTTTTTATTTGTAAAAAAATTTGAAAACCATGTATCATTTTCCTTCCACTTCACAATTATGCGCCACTTTGTGTTGGTCTATCACATAAAATCCCAATAAAATACATTTACGTTGGTGGTTGTAACGTGACAAAATGTGGAAAAGTTCAAGGGGCATGAATACTTTTGCAAGCCACTGTATATTAAACTGAAATTAAAAGTGCACCGAAGATTCTGGAAATATAAAGTAAAACCAAAAAAATGTGGTGACACTCAGCGGGTCAGGCAGAGAAACAGAGTTAACAGTTCAAGTTAATGACTTTTCATTCAGACTTGGAAAAGAGAAAATGGGAGAGAGGAGACACAAAGTAAAAGCAGAAGATGATGGAAATACTCAGTAGATCAGACTGCGTTTGTGTGAAGAGAAACAGAGATAAAGATGTTGGAGGGATTGATGGTACAAAGTAATATCAGTTATAGGGAGAGGGCAGGGTTGCTTTGGGATGAACTGTAGAGATCCTACAGTGGATTATAGTCACACAGCTGGAAAATTGGATCCGTCTTCACTAAGGAAGACACAAACAATCTTCCTGATGTACTAGTGGCCAGAGGATCTAGGGTGACGGAGGAACTGAAGGAGATCCAATTATTATGCAGGAAATTGTGTTGGGTAGACTGATGGGAAAGAAGGCTGATAAATTCCCAGGACCTGAAGGTCTGCATCCCAGGGTACTTAAGGAAGTGGCTCTAGAAATGATGGACGCATTGGTGATCATTTTCCAATGTTCAATAGATTCATGATCAGTTCCTGTGGATTGGAGAGTAGCTAATGTTATCTCACTTTTAAAGAAAGGCAGGAGAGAAAAAACAGGGAATTATAAAACAGTTAGCCTGCCATCGGTTGTGGGGAAGATGCTGGAGTCAATTGTAAAAGATGAAATAGCGGCACATTTGGATAGCAGTAACTGGATTGGTCTGAGTCAGCATGCATTTACGAAGGGGAAATCCTGCTTGACTAATCTTCTGGAATTTTTTGAGGATGTATCTAGGAAAATGGACAAGGAAGAGCCATGTAGTGTACCTGGACTTTCAGAAAGCATTTGATAAGGTCCCACATAGGAGATTAGTGGGCAAAATTAGAGCACATGGCATTAACATGGTAGGGTACTAACATGGATAGAAAATTGGTTGGCAGACCGGAAACGCCTGCTCCAAAGTATGAATCAAGTATGCAGATGATACAACGGTGATTGGCCTCATCAGCGATGAGTCGGCCTATAGGGAGGAGGTCCAGCTCCTAGCAGCATGGTGCGCTGACAACAACATGGCCCTTAACTCCACGAAGACCAAGGAGCTCATTGTAGACTTCAGGAAGTCTAGGGGCGGCACGTACACCCCCATCCACATTAACGGGACGGAGGTGGAACGTGTTTCCAGCTTCAGGTTCCTGGGGGTCAACATCTCCGATGACCTCCCTTGGACCCACAATACCTCAACTCTGGTCAAGAAGGCTCACCAGCGTCTCATCTTCCTGAGGAGACTGAAGAAGGTCCATCTGTCTCCTCAGATCCTGGTGAACTTCTACCGCTGGACTATCGAGAGCATCCTTACCAACTGTATCACAGTATGGTATGGCAACTGCTCTGTCTCCGACCGGAAAGCACTGCAGAGGGTGGTGAAAATTGCCCAACGCATCACCGGTTCATCGCTCCCCTCCATTGAATCTGTCCAAAGCAAGCGTTGTCTGCGAATGGCGCTCAGCATCATCAAGCACTGCTCTCACCCCAACCACAGACTGCTTACCCTCCTACCATCCGGGAGGCGCTACAGGTCTCTCCGTTGCCGGACCAGCAGGTCCAGGAACAGCTTCTTTCCTGCGGCTGTTACACTACTCAACAACGTACCTCGGTGACTGCCAGTCACCCCCACTCCCCCGACACTCCTCCCACCAGGAAAAAAATACTATGACTGTATCTGAGGAAGGACATTATTGCCATAGAGGGAGTGCAGAGAAGGTTCACCAGACTGATTCCTGGGATGTCAGGACTGTCTTATGAAGAAAGACTGGATAGACTTGGTTTATACTCTCTAGAATTTAGGAGATTGAGAGGGGATCTTATAGAAACTTACAAAATTCTTAAGGGTTTGGACAGGCTAGATGCAGGAAGATTGTTCCCGATGTTGGGGAAGTCCAGGGCAAGGGGTCACACAGTTTAAGGATAAGGGGGAAATCCTTTAAAACCGAGATGAGAAGAACTTTTTTCACACAGAGAGTGGTGAATCTCTGGAACTCTCTGCCACAGAGGGTAGTTGAGGCCAGTTCATTGGCTATATTTAACAGGGAGTTAGATGTGGCCCTTGTGGCCAAGGGGATCAGGGGGTATGGAGAGAAGGCAGGTGCGGGATACTGAGTTGGATGATCAGCCATGATCATATTGAATGGCGGTGCAGGCTCGAAGGGCCGAATGGCCGACTCCTGCTCCTAATTTCTATGTTTCTCTGTATGCACGTAAATATATTTATTTATTGCTCATATTTATGTTGCTTTTCTAGGGAGATGCTAACTGCATTTCGTTGTCTCTAAACTGTACACTGCACAATGACAATAAAGTTGAACCTGAATCTGAATTAAACAGAAACATGAAAACAGCCAGAAAACAAGGGCGAAAAACTCACTTTTCCTTACCCTCGGGGTGGGGTGGGGTGAAATTCAATTACTTTTTGTATTTGTTAAACGCTGTATCATTAAAGATAGATGATGAAAGCCGTTTCCAGAATTCACTCTACGCCATCAGACTCCCAAACAACAAAACTCTCTACGATATTTGTTCACCAGATTCGATGCCTCTGGAGTCGTGGTCGCTACTAACCGTTACACCCGGTTGCCCAGCTCGCTGGCGAGGAAGTCTAGTCCGTGAGATCAAGTTGGACGGGTGTCCGGCCTGTAAAAGCAGATCGCCGCTTGAAATATCCAGCCCCTCTGCGACAGGAGACGGACCGCTGCTCGAGTGTATCCAGATATGAGAACCCAGCGCCTCCGCTCGGCGCCACAGCGGTAGAGTTGCTGCCATGCAGGGACTTCCAGAGACCCGCGGGTATGGGCGCTCCTCTGCACGGCCGGGTTCAATCCTGACTATGGGTGGTCTACTGCACGGAGCATTTACACTTGGTATGAATGTAAATTGTCCCGTGTGTGTGTCCGTGTGGGGGCGCAGAGACAGCTTCAGCCCCCGTCTCTCGCTTCGCTTCAATTTTGCAAAACACAATCCTTGTCCCACTCCCTTAAAAAAATGGCCCATAATTTCTTCTGTGTAAACAGCCCAGTGGGGCGATCCGGGCGGACACGTTCAGTCGATGCCACTGAAATATCCAGTGTTACAACCTGCAGCGTTTGACATTTTTGGTTTTCTTTCTTCCCCCAACACCCCACCGGTCTGGAACGCTGACAATTTTTGAGGGAATTAATGGAACCAATGTTAGACAATGTCAACAAAATAGAGAGAGTACAGAGGAGATTTACTAGAATGTTGCCTGGGTTTCAGCAACTAAGTTACAGAGAAAGGTTGAACAAATTAGGGCTTTATTCTTTGGAGCGCAGAAGGTTAAGGGGGGACTTGATAGAGGTTTTTAAAATGATGAGAGGGATAGACAGAGTTGACGTGGAAAAGCTTTTCCCACTGAGAGTAGGGAAGATTCAAACAAGGGGACATGACATGAGAATTAAGGGACTGAAGTTTAGGGATAACATGAGGGGGAACTTCTTTACTCAGAGAGTGGTAGCTGTGTGGAATGAGCTTCCAGTGGAGGTGGTGGAGGCAGGTTCGTTTTTATCATTTAAAAATAAATTGGATAGTTATATGGATGGGAAGGGAATGGAGGGTTATGGTCTGAGCGCAGGTATATGGGACTAGGGGAGATTATGTGTTCGGCACGGACTAGAAGGGTCGAGATGGCCTGTTTCCGTGCTGTAATTGTTATATGGTTATATGGTTATATGGTTAACTTAAATAGAATCGTGTATGAGGTTCAAATGGAATAGTTGGGAGGTCATGTCGCAGTTGCATTAGAAGTTGGTGATGTCGCATTTAAAGTATTGTGTTCAGTTCTGGCCACCATGTTACGGGAAAAATGGTGGTAAGCTGGAAAGGGTACAGAGAACATTTATTGCGATGTTGCCAGCACTAGAGGGTATGAGCAATAGGGAGAGGTTGGGCAGGCTGGGACTCTATCCCTTGGAGAGCAGGAGGTTGAGGGGTGATCTTATAAAGGTGTATAAAATCATGAGAGGAATAAGTCAAGTCAAGTCAAGTGAGTATATTGTCATGTGTCCCTGTATCGGACAATGAAATTCTTGCTTTGCTTAAGCACACAGAAAATAGTAGGCATTTACTACAAAACAGATAAATGTGTCCATATACCATGATATAAATATATACACACATGAATAAATAAACTGATAAAGTGCAAATAGCAGAAAGTGGTTATTAATAATCAGAGTTTTGTCCGAGCCAGGTTTAATAGCTTGATGGCTGTGGGGAAGTAGCTATTCCTGAACCTGGTTGTTGCAGTCTTCAGGCTCCTGTACCTTCTACCTGAAGGCAGCAGGGAGATGAGTGTGTGTCCAGGATGGTGTGGGTCTTTGATGATACTGCCAGCCTTTTTGAGGCAGCGACTACGATAAATCCCCTCGATGGAAGGAAGGTCAGAGCCGATGATGGACTGGGCAGTGTTTACTACTTTTTGTAGTCTTTTCCTCTCCAGGGCGCTCAAATTGCCGAACCAAGCCACGATGCAACCGGTCAGCATGCTCTCTACTGTGCACCTGTAGAAGTTAGAGAGAGTCCTCCTTGACAAACCGACTCTCCGTAATCTTCTCAGGAATTAGAGGCTCTGATGAGCTTTTTTGATAATTGCGTTAGTATTCTCGGACCAGGAAAGATCTTCAGAGATGTGCACGCCCAGGAATTTGAAGTTCTTGACCCTTTCAACCATATAAATGGGGCTGTGGGTCCTCCTCCTACTCCTTCCAAAGTCCACAATCAGTTCCTTGGTTTTACTGGTGTTGAGGGCCAGGTTATTGCGCTGGCACCATATGGACAGTTGCTCGATCTCCATTCTATATTCTGACACATCCCCATCAGTGAAACGCCCCACAACAGTGGTGTCGTCAGCGAACTTGATGATGGAGTTCGCACTGTGGTTGGCTATGCAGTCATGGGTATAGAGTGAGTACAGCAGGGGGGCTGAGCACGCAGCCTTGAGGTGCTCCCATGCTGATTGTTATCGAGGCTGACACATTTCCACCAATACGAACAGACTGTGGTCTGTGGATGAGGAAGTCGAGGATCCAGTTGCAGAGGGATGCGCAGAGACCCAGTTCTGCGAGTTTGGTAACCAGTTTGGAGGGGATGATTGTGTTGAATGCCAAGGTGTAATCGATGAATAACAGCCTGACATATGAGTTTTTGTTGTCCAAGTGGTCCAGTGCGGAGTGGAGGGCCAGAGAGATCGCATCCACCGTTGATCTGTTGTGGCGGTAAGCGAACTGCAGTGGGTCCAGGTTTTTGTCGAGGTAGGAGTGGATTTGCTCCATGATCAGCCTCTCAAAGCACTTCATCACCACCGGCGTTAGTGCCACTGGTCGATAGTCATTGAGGCACGTCACCTTACTCTTCTTGGGCAGGTGGGGACCTCAGACCTCAGAAATGAGACTGAAATGGCATCACAGTGAATGGGGGATCAGGAAGGCACATCAGTATTCTCCCTGTCAAAGCGTGCGTAAAACATATTGAGCTCGTCAGGGAATGATGTTTCACCAAGTCTCTTGCCCAGAGTAGGTGACTCGAAGACCAGAAGACCAAGGTTTAAGGTACACAAAAATGCTGGAGAAACTCAGCGGGTGCAGCAGCATCTATGGAGTGAAGGAAATAGGCAACGTTTTGGGCCGAAACCCTTCTTCAGACTGATAGGGGGTGGTGGGGAGAAGGAAGGAAAAAGGAGGAGGAGCCCAAGGACTAGTCCCACCTGCCCGTGTTTGGTCCATATTCCTCCAAACCTGCCCTATCCTTGTACCTGTCTAACTGTATCTTAAACATTGGGACAGTCCCTGCTGCAACTACCTCTTCTAGCAGCTTGTTCTATCCACCAACCACATTTTGTGTGAACAAGTTACCCCTCAGATTACTATTAAATCTTTCCCCCCTTATCACCCCTCATGCTCCTGCACTCCAAGGGATAGAGTCCCAGCCTACTCAACCTATAGCTCAGACCCTCTAGTCCTGGCAACATCGCAATAAATGTTTTCTGTACCCTTTCCAGCTTGACAACATTATTCCTGTAACATGGTGCCCAGAACTGAACACAATACTCTAAATGCGGCCTCACCAACGTATTTCTTCTACAACTGCGACATGACCTTCTAACTATTCCATTTGAACCTTCTAGACGATTTGATTTAAGCTACAGGTACACAAAAAAGCTGGAGAAACTCAGCGGGTGAGGCAGCATCCATGGAGCGAAGGAAATAGGCAACGTTTCGGACCGAAACCCTTCTTCAGTCTGAATGGGGCCTCATCAGTCTGAATAGGGTGATTTCACGAAAGGTCACTGGAGCGTAGATCCTCACCCACTTGACCGCAAAATTTAACTGGGGTACAAGCGTCACTTCCGGTACATGTTAGTGATGCTGAAAACACGCACTTTCACACCCATTTAAAAACCGCGAAATATATTTCTCAATGTTTCTTGTTTAAAGCCTGTACATTCACCCAAACTACTTATTTATTTATCATCTAATAACAGACAAGCCTGCAGCATGGAATGATGTCAACAATACTGATTGGGCACCCACTGTGTGCATTGAGAAATATATTTTGGCAAATAATAAAATGTCCTGATTTTGTCCAATTAACAGCTGACAATGATCCCATTCCTTAGCTTGCATCTGAGTAAAATTTATTTCAAAACGCATTGATAGTTTATGATTATTTAAATGGTAAATGTAGCTTCAGAAGCGTTTTCATTTTGCAGGTGCTATCAAATCCTGTTGCTTTTTCTTAGGGTAACCAATTTGTTCAGAAGGATATAGCTTATTAGTATATGTAATGGTGTTGTTTGATCCACACTCCGTGCCAGTTGGTGGCGGTAATGCACCATAAAAGTTGTTTGCCAACCGCCAAAAAACACTACATACAAGAAGAAGAACGTTGCCTGTTTCCTTCGCTCCATAGATGCTGCCTCACCCGCTGAGTTTCTCCAGCTTTTTTGTGCACCTTCGATTTTCCAGCATCTGCAGTTCCTTCTTAAACGATTTAAGTTAAAATTGCTTCCATTAATTCCCTCAAATTGTCAGCGCCCCAGACCCGTGGATGTTGGGGAAGAAAGAAAACCAAAAATGTAGTGCCATCAACTGAACGTGTCCGCCGCGTTCACCTCGCTTACATTGTCTTCACTTCACAGAATAAATTCAAAGCTGTTTTTTTTAAAGGGGGTGGGACTAGTATTGCTTTGAAGCGAGCAATTTGCTGAAGCCGTCTCCGCGCCCACACGGACACACGGGACAATTCACACGCATACCAAGTGTAAATGCTCCGTACAGTAGACCACCCATAGTCAGGATCAAAGATCCTATCGCAGAGCAAGATCGGTTACTCTCACGCAAAAGTGAGGTACGTTCATGGGGGGGATTCATGGGTGATTTAATGCCTCATTTTAGCAACCTCACCGCCTGGCCAGTAATTTACATCTTGTGGCCCTTTTGCTTCCAGCATCTTGCTCCCGCCTTCTTTTTCAGCCCAGCCAACATTGGATCTGCACTTGAAGAGTGCGGAGAGGGAGACGTGGTGGGAGGCGAGGGGCTCCAGGGCCTTTCGTGAAATCACCCTTATTCAGACTGATGAGGCCGCATTCAGACTGAAGAAGGGTTTCGGCCCGAAACGTTGCCCGTTGCGCGGAAAGGACGGTGGTTCTACAGAGTCCAGAGGAAAGTGGGAGAAATGAGATGTGCAGAAAAAAAACAGAAAAGAGGAGACAGGGGGGGGGGGGGGGGGGGGGGGGACACACTGGTCTGTAGTAAGGGGGCAGGCGAGAGAGTGCCGGGGGGGATAAGGCCTAGTGTGTGTGAAGTGAAGTTGCAGGGAGGTTTACAATGTTTCTTATTTACAATGTTTCTTATTTAATGTCCCTTGTCTAGTCTGAAATAAAGTTCATTATTGGATTAGAAGAAATATAATTGTGTGTGTTATATACATTTATATAATTTTCATGTATGTGTGTTTATAAACATTTTATTCTTTAACAAGAATCAACAGAATTATGAACTAACAGAATTATGAATCTAACCCTATAATCACGCACAAGAGCTCAGGATTGAGGAGCACTTCAACAACAACTCCGACCCCCGACGCATGTGGCAAGGCATCCAGGCCATCACGGACTACAGACCCTCCAACATCACCCCCACATCCAGCGACGCCTCCTTCCTTGAGGAGCTTAATCACTTCTATGGCCGCTTCGACAGGGACAATCTAGAGACAGCCATCAAGGCTGTGCTACCTGCCGATCACCAACCCCTCACACTCACCCCCTACGACGTGTACGTGGCACTGAGTAGGACTAATGCACGTAAGGCTGCTGGCCCTGACGGCATCCCCGGGCGCGTGCTCAGTGCCTGTGCTGCGCAGCTGACAGATGTCTGGACTGACATCTTCAACCTGTCACTTGCCCAAGCAGTTGTCCCCACTTGCCTTAAAGCCACCTCCATCGTGCCAGTGCCAAAACACTCCACTGCGGCAAGCCTCAACGACTTCCGCCCAGTTGCACTTACCCCCATCATCACCAAGTGCTTCGAGAGGCTGGTCCTGGCACACCTCAAAAGCTGCCTACCCCCTACACTGGATCCCTATCAGTTTGCCTACCGCAAGAACAGGAGTACGGAGGATGCCATCTCAACGGCACTTCACTCCGCCCTCTCCCACCTTGACAACAGAGACACTTATGTAAGAATGCTGTTCATTGATTACAGCTCAGCATTCAACACCATTATTCCATCAAAACTGATCACCAAACTCGGTAACCTGGGCATCGACCCCTCCCTCTGCAACTGGATACTGGACTTTCTAACCAACAGACCCCAGTCTGTGAGGTTAGACAAGCACACCTCTTCAACCCTCACCCTGAACACCGGCGTTCCTCAGGGCTGTGTGCTGAGCCCCCTCCTCTACTCCCTCTTCACCTATGACTGCACACCTGTACATGGTAATAACACCAACATCACGTATGCAGATGATACAACAGTGATTGGCCTCATCAGCAACAACGATGAGCTGGCCTACAGGGAGGAGGTCCAAGCACTTAGCAGCATGGTGCGCTGACAACAACCTGGCCCTTAACTCCAAGAAGACCAAGGAGCTCATTGTAGGCTTCAGGAAGTCCAGAGGCGGCACGCACACCCCCATCCACATTAACGGGACGGAGGTGGGGCACGTGTTTTCTCTAGCTTCAGGTTCCTGGGAGTCAACATCTCCGATGACCTCTCTTGGACCCACAATACCTCTACTCTGATCAAGAAGGCTCATCAGCGTCTCTTCTTCCTGAGGAGACTGAAGAAGGTCCATCTGTCTCCTCAGATCCTGGTGAACTTCTACCGCTGCACCATCGAGAGCATCCTTACCAACTGCATCACAGTATGGGGCAGCAACTGCTCTGTCTCCGACCGGAAGGCATTGCAGAGGGTGGTGAGAAAATTGCCCAACGCATCACCGGTTCCACGCTCCCCTCCATTGAGTCTGTCCAAAGCAAGCGCTGTCTGCGGAGAAGGCGCTCAGCATTGCCAAGGACTGCTCTCACCCCCAACCAAGGGGGTTTACCCGAGAGACCATCCGGGAGGGGCTACAGGTCTCTCCGTGTGCCGAACCAGCAGGTCGAGGAACAGCTTCTTTTTACCGCTGTCACTCTACTAAATGTCCCGTACCTCGTGACTGCCAATCACCCCCCCCCCCGGACACTTATTATTTATTTTTTAATTCAAATCGTTTGCTATGTCGCTCTTCAAGGGAGATGCTAAATGCATTTTGTTGTCTCTGTACTGTACACTGACAATGACAATTAAAATTGAATCTGAATCTGAATCTGAATCTGAAAAAGTCCCCCCCCTGTCAATCACCCTGCGAGTCGGGTCGGTTCCGGTTACTACAAAATCAACTCAAACACTGCTTGTGAGCCATTTAAAAAGAAATGATTTAAAAAACATTAAAAAAGACAATTACCAGAATCAAATTTTATTCTTGACAAGAAGTTTGATCTGACAGATTTATGAATCTAACCCACACAAACTGTTGCCCCGCAACATTGATTACAGTGCGAGTCGGGTCGGGGTAGGTAGGCTCAGGTTGCTAAAATGGGCGTGGAAAAATGCTCCATAGTCAGTCTATTCCATTTAGCAGGAGTAGCCTATCTTGCTCTGCTATAGGATCTTTGGTCTCCGCGCCCACACGGACACACACACGGGACAATTCACACTCATACCAAGTGTAAATGCTCCGTACAGTAGACCACCCATAGTCAGGATTGAACCCGGCCGAGAGCTCCCATACCCGCGGGTCTCTGGAAGTCTCTGCAAGGCAGCAACTCTACCGCTGTGCCGTCGAGCGGTGGCGCTGGGTTCTCGTATCTGGATAAACTTCACATTCGAGCAGCGGTCCGTCTCCTGTCGCCGAGGGGATGGATATTGCAAGCGGCGATCTGCTTTTACAGGCCGGACACCCGTCCAACTCGATCTCACGGACTAGACTTCCTCGCCAGAGAGCTGGACAACCCGGGTGTAACGACCAAGTCTCCAGAGGCATCGACTCTGGTGAACAAATATCGTGGAGAGTTTTATTGTTTGGGAATCTGATAGAAACATAGAAACATTAGGTGCAGGAGTAGGCCATTCGGCCCTTCGAGCCTGCACCGCCATTCAATATGATCATGGCTGATCATCCAACTCAGTATCCCGTACCTGCCTTCTCTCCATACCCCCTGATCCCCTTAGCCACAAGGGCCACATCTAACTCCCTCTTAAACATAGCTGAGTTAAATATAATGATGTCGTAGTGTGAGTTCTGTAAACGGCTTTGATCAACAATCTTTAATAGTTCAGCGTTTAGCAAATGCAAAACGTAATTGAATTTTACCCCCTGAGGGTAGGGAAAGTGTGTTTAACGCCCTTCTGACAGTGGTTTCACGAATGTTGTTGTGTTAACCATCGCGCTGTTTTCACGTGTTTCGGTTTAATTCCTATTTTGGAGCAGGGGTTGGCAATGTGTCGTCATACTCTCCTTCTTTCCTTTTAACCCATAAACAACTGATTGTCCAAGCCGAACAAAATCCCAAATTTAAAATTCTCCTGTGTTCCAAGTAACCGTGACCTCACCCTTTGTTCATTTGTCGTTCCTTCCTTAACACCAGTTTAGGCTGTTAAACGTCTCCACTGAGCTCAGAAGAGAGACTCACAAAATGCAGGAGTCACTCCGCGGGACAGGGAGCGTGTCTGGAGAGAAGGAATGGGTGAGATTTCGGGTCGAGACCCTTCTTCACGCTGAGGGTCGGGGAGAGGGAAACACAGAGATATGGAAGGGTAAAATAAGACGTCAATAGAGATGCAGAACAAGAAAATGTACAACATATCATTGTTAGCTTGGAGCAGCTGACAACAAAGCAAGCAGATAAAATATCAATCAGACCGGTCTGAGAACTGGGAAGAGGGAGAGAGGGAATACAACGGTTACTTGTTAGTTAAGTCAATGATCAAACCGCTGTGGTGTAAGCTGCCCAAGTGAAATATGAGATGCTTTTCCACTAATTAGCGCTGGGCCTCACTCTGACAATGGAGGAGGCCCAGGTCAGTGTGGGAATGGGAAGGGGCAGGCAACCGGGAGATAAACGATCGCCGAGCCTGCGCTTGGTCTCGCCGATATATAGTGTGATTTCACCAAATGTCAAATGAGCGTAGACCCCCCCCCTCACGTGACCGAAAATTTTAACTGGAGGACATATGTCAGTTCGGTACATGTTAGTGAATGGGGAAACACGCACTTTCACACCCGTTAAACACATGGAAAACGGCCGATTTTTGAGCTGAATGCATTTCGTTGTCTCTGTACTGTACACTGACAATGACAATTAAAATTGAAATTAAAAATTAAAATTGAATCTGAAAATTTCTGTGCTAGTCGGGGTGACCGTGCAGCACAGCGACCTAAATTTTCAGGCAAAAAAAAAGATAGAAAGTAAGGTAATTACAAGAGGGAACTGAAGGTAGAAAAAACAGCGGAAGTGAACAGCGGACATTTGCCGTGGAGATTTAAAGATCCAAAATATCGGGAATTATCGCGTTTGCTCGCTGAATTTCATCAAAAGTAAGGCATTATTAACTTACTTTTGATTACCTTTCAGCGAGCAAATCGATTTTTTTCCTGATATTTTAGGTCTTTGTGCTACACGGCAAATGTCTAGCTATTGACTTTCAGCTCAAAACTACCTTCAGTTCCGTGTTTTAATTACGAGTACTTTGCGTCTTTTTTTTTCCTGAAAATTTAGGTCGCTGTGCTTCATGGTCACCCCGACTAGCACAGAAATTTTCAGCTCAGAAATCGGCCGTTTTCCATGTTTTTAACGGGTGGGAAAGTGCGTGTTTCCCCATTCACTAACATGTACCGAACTGACATATGTCCTCCAATTAAAATTTTCGGTCACGTGAGGGGGGATCTACGCTCATTTGACATTTGGTGAAATCACCCTATAGGAGTCCACGCCTGGAACAGCGGATACAGTAGATGTGGTTGGAGGAGGTGCAAGTGAACCTCTGCCTCACTTGAAAAGACTGTCGAGGTCCTTGGACGTAGTAGAGGGAGGGGGTATAGGGTTCTTAGTCCCAGTCAGCAGAGTGCGTTCTACAGCCCTGCATTCTGCATCATATTATATTCTTTTGTTTGTAAACTGAGGTACTTTAACAACATTTAAAATACATTGGGACTTGTACATGGATAGGACAGATTCAGACAGGGCGAAATGCAGGCAGATGGGACTGGAGTAGATGGAACATCTTGGTCGTGTTCATAAAGCGATACAGTGTGTAAACAGGCCCTTCACCGTATCTTGCCCACACTGGCCAGCTACACCAGTCCCACCTGCCTGCGTTTGGCCCATATCGCTCTAAACCTGCCCTATCCATGTACCTGTCTAACTGTTTCTTAAACGTTGGGATAAACCCTTACTCAACTACCTCCTCTGGCAGCTTGTTCCATACACCCACCACCCTTTGTGTGAAAATGTTTCCCCTCATATTCCTATGAAATCTTTCGCCCATCTTCTTAAACCTATGTCCTCCGAGCCTCGATTCACCAACTCTGTGCAAGATACTCTGCACATCAACCCAATCTATTCCTCATCATTTTTACATCTCTACAAGATCACCCCTCATCCTCCTGCTCTCCAAGGAATAGAGTCCCAGCCTGCTCAACCTCTCCCTATAGGGGGGTTGCACGTAAGATCATCGGATCAAAGGGCGTGATGCACAGCGCAGCTCATTCCATGTGGAGGACATGGCATACCTTCCTGTTAATACACGCAATACTTTCTTACCTGTTCAAAAACACATAAATTGTAAATTTTGCACTGTAAATAATTGTAAATCAGGGTAACCGTGAGAGGCATTTATCATACTTCAGATTTCCAAAAGTGAGGAGAAATGACGGTAGAGAGAAGCGAGAGCTGAAGGGACAGCAACAGCTAAAGTGGTTGGCGAACATTGGTCATGCAGATATCAAGATTGAAAATATTGGGAATCATCGCGTATGCTCGCTGCATTTCATCAAAAGTAAGGCATTATTTGTGTTTTTTCTTGATTCCTTTTGGTATTTAAAAAGTTTCAGAAGTGATAAATCTGGCTGTAAACATTTTAAATCGCCCATTGGTCTCAAGTGGGATTTTACATGCAAAGAGAAAACGCTTCTGAAGCTAAATTTATCGTTAAAAACATCGCAGACCATATGTGGGTTTTGAATTACATTTTACTCAGATGCAAGGCAAGGAATGGCATAATTGTTAGCTGTTAATTGGACATAATCAAATTCAGCAAATTGACAATTTTGAAACAGAAAACGCTTCTGAAGCTAAATTTATTATTAGAAAAATCTCCAGACTTACGAGGTGTGTGGAAAAGTAACTTTTCTATCATTAAGCGCATATTTTGGAAACTAATAAAATGTCCTGACAGCATAAACACACACTCCCTTTCAAAGATATTGTCAATTTGCTGAGTTGATGCAGATGGAGATGTTGTCCTTTCTCCACATTTACACATCTCCACAATCTCCACATTTATCCCTTGTCTCCTTTACCGAACTAGAATTTTGATTGAAAATGAGGACTTGCCATTTCTTATGGGCTCTTATCTTTTCAACCAGTCTTCCTAGTTGAAAGCCTTGCAGAAGCCCATGTAAATGTAATTGTCAACAAAATAGAGGGAGTACAGAGGAGATTTACTAGAATGTTGCCTGGGTTTCAACAACTAAGTTACAGAGAAAGGTTGAACAAGTTAGGTCTTTATTCTCTGGAGCGCAGAAGGTTAAGGGGGGACCTGATAGAGGTCTTTAAAATGATGAGAGGGATAGACAGAGTTGATGTGGACAAGCTTTTCCCTTTGAGAATAGGGAAGATTCAAACAAGTGGACATGACTTCAGAATTAAGGGACAGAAGTTTAGGGGTAATATGAGGGGGAACTTCTTTACGCAGAGAGTGGTGGCGGTGTGGAATGAGCTCCCAGTGGAAGTGTGGAGGCAGGTTCATTGGTATCATTTAAAAATCAATTGGATAGGCATATGGATGAGAAGGGAATGGAGGGTTATGTTATAAGTGCAGGCAGGTGGGACTAAGGGGAAAAAAAAATTGTTCGGCATGGACTTGTAGGGCCGAGATGGCCTGTTTCCGTGCTGTAATTGTTATATGGTTATATGGTTATATGGTTAAAATCATATCAGCAACGCTGCCCTCATCAATAAAACAGTCCTGCCCAAAACATAATCTTCCCATTCTTTCCACATATGCCCGACCCTCTGAGTTCTCCTCATCTAAATATACATTATAATGTGATATAGGTATTGCTCCATTTCCTTCTCTCATTTTTCAGATGAAGTTACCAGGCTACCTGCGTGACCCTATTCCGTTATTTGAATAAGCTGACAGCACCAGCTCCTCTACATAATGATGACCTTCGGCTGCTCTATCCTCTGCCTTCTGCAACTTCTCAGCAACAGAATTTCAGGTAAAATTACTTCTGAGTCTCTATAAGCAGGCGGTGACTGCAATCTGGCTCAAGACTGTTCAAGTTGGGGAAAAATAGAAAATGCATTCGTAGAAATATAATTCTAAATTGAACAGTAGAGCATAGGAACACGTCCTTGATGTTAGGACCTGATGTCTGTGTCAAACATGATCCCAAATTAAACTAATCCTTTCTTCGTGAAACTTCCCCTTTCTGACCTTCACACTCAGTCCTTTACGATAAGATGCAATCGAACTTTATTTATCTCAGGAGGGAAATTGATCATAAAATACAAACAACATAAAACAGTCATAAAATACAAGATACATGAAATTAAAGCGATGAGTGGAAAGGATTGGGGATGTGGCAAGATTGGGGGTTGGAGGAGAGTCAGTTTACCCCACGACAGAAGGGGGAAGAGTTGTAAAGTTTGATAGCCACAGAGAAATTACATCTATAGAAATACATAGTCCACCCATTTCAGGGCACCATAATGTTTGGGACGCATGGCTTCACAGGAGTTTGTAATTTCTCAGGTGTGTTTAAATGCCTCCTTAATGGGGCTATAAGCGAGCTCTGAGTACCTAATCTTTCCTCCCGTTTTTCCATCACATTTGGAAACTTTTATTCCTGTTTATCAACATGAGGCCCAAAGTTGTGCCAATGAAAGTCGAAGAAGCCATTATGAGACTGAGAAGCAAGAATAAAACTGTTAGAGACATCAGCCGAACCATAGACTTGCCAAAATCTACTGTTTGGAACATCATTATTAAGAAAGAGAGCACTGGTGAGCTTACTAATCGCAAAGGGACCGGCAGGCCAAGGAAGATCTCCACAGCTGATGACAGAAGAATCCTGTGAATATTAAAGAAAAATCCCCCCAACCCAGTCCGACAGATCAGAAACACTCTTCGGGAGTCAGGTGTGGATTTGTCAATGACCACTGTCCGCAGAAGACTTGATGAACAGAAATACAGAGGCTACACTGCAAGATGCAAACCACTGGTTAGCTGTAAAAATTGAATGGCCAGGTTACAATTTGCCAAGAAGTACTTAAAAGAGCAACCACAGTTCTGGGAAAAAGGTTTTGTGGACAGATGAGACGAAGATTGACTTATATTAGAGTAATGGCAAGAGCAAAGTATAGAAGAGAAAAGGAACTGCCCAAGATCCAAAGCATACCACCTCGTCTGTGAAACACGGTTGCGGGGGTGTTATGGCCTGGCTTCTGAAGGTACTGGCTCACTTATCTTCATTGATAATACAACTTCTGATGGTGGTAGCATAATGAATTCTGAAGCGTATAGACACATCCTATCTGCTCATGTTCAAACAAATGCCTCAACAAAGGAGTTTCTCTAAGCTAAAAAATGGTCAGTTCTTGAGTGGCCAAGTCAATCACCCGACCTGAACCCAATTGAGCATGCCTTTTATATACTGAGGAGAAAACTGAATGGGACTAGCTCCCAAAACAAGCATAAGCTAAAGATGGCTGCAATACAGGCCTGGCAGAGCGTCACCAGAGAAGACACCCAGCAACAGGTGATGTCGATGAATCGCAGACTTCAAGCAGTCATTGCATGCAAAGGATATGCAATAAAATACTAAACATGACTACTTTCATTTGCATGACATTGCTGTGTCCCAAACATTATGGTGCCCTGAAATGGGGGGATTATTTATAAACACTGCTGTAATTTCTACATGGTGAAACCAAAATGGTCTTTATTAAGTTGCTGCCGAGTGAAGCAGCAACTGCTGTGGCTTAAGAGGAAGGACTCCAACTGGGCTGCAAAATGACCAGCAAGAGGGGTAAAACGGAGGGGAGCGCACCTGGGAGGCCAGGTGTTGCTGTTGAGCTCTCTGGAGGTGTCGTGGGCCTATCAACGAAACACCAAGGAAGGAGAGTGCCCACCTGATGACCCCAATAACGTTTTTAACCCCAACTCCTACTCAAGATAGTAAGATGGTGCCAATTATAGTAGGGATTGTAATATCAAGTTCTATAAGCCCAACTGACAATGCATTTTAACCACATGTGATTTTTTCTATTACAAATCTCAAATTGTGGAGTCCAGAGGCAAATAAATAAATGATGGGTCTTTGTCCCAAACATTACGGAGGGTACTGTATCCTTTTCACAATTTTACAAATGTCTGTCAGGTATTCCCTCAGCTGCCGATGTCCGAGAGATTAAAAAAATTGAATTTACTACCTGATAGTATATTTCCGCTGTGCATCTGTAGACATTGATAAGTGGAATGAGCTTCCAGTGAAGGTGGTGGAGGCAGGTTCTTTTTTATCATTTAAAAATAAATTGGATAGTTATATGGATGGGAAGGGAATGGAGGGTTATGGTCTGAGCGCAGGTATATGGGACTAGGGGAGATTATGTGTTCGGCACGGACTAGAAGGGTCGAGATGGCCTGTTTCCGTGCTGTAATTGTTATATGGTTATATTATATGGTTAAGAGTTATTGGAGAGCTACTGAACTTGTTCTTTGTCTCTTGAAGAAGTGGAGGTGATGATGTGCTACTTTGTTCTTCCATCTTCAAATTTAATTTTCATTTTTGATCAAAATCTACAATCTTCAAAGTGGTTGACTAGTCCCTCTCCCTCCTCCCCTACCACCCCCTCTCTCCCCCCTCCCCCAACCCTCCACCCCCATCTCCCCCCCCCCCCCCCCCTTCCCTCTCTCTCCTGCACCACTCCCCGCTAACCCTCTCCCACCCCCCTACCCCTCTCCCCCCTTCCTGCCTTCCCCGCTCTCCTCCCACTCCCCACTCTCCTCCTCCTCCCCATCCCCCTCTCTCTCCCCTGCCCCTCCTCTCCTCTCCCTCCCCAATCTCTCCCGTTTCCTCCTCCCCC
>NW_026576249.1:105000-135062 GCF_028641065.1 Leucoraja erinaceus
GAGTTGCCTTCCAGAGGGAAGTGATTCAAAGAGTTTGTGGCCAGGGTGAGAGGGGTCAGAGATGATCTTGCCCGCTCGCTTCCTGGCCCCTGCAGTGTACAGTTCATCAATGGAGGGAAGGTTGCAGCCAAAGAGCATTGAGCTCTAGGTTGTTGCGATGGCACCAGGATGCCAGCTGTGACACTTCCTGTCTGTAGGCAGATTCCTCCCCTAGATACAGAGATACAACATGGAAACATGAGCTTCTGTTCACCGAGTCCGCTCTGACCAGGGATCCCCGACTGCTTTTCGCTGCTGACGTCACAATGGGTCTGTGTGCTGTCTTCCTCACGCTGTGAATGACGTCACCCCTCCCCTCCGCTGAAGACTGCGGAGGCCCAACTCGCAGTCCTTTGGTCGACACTCGCCTGTCCACTCGCCCCCTTGCTCGGGTTCCTCGTGTCGGCGCAAGGTGGGGAGGTTGCTGCCTCTCTCTGCCACTGCCTGTGCCCTCTGCCGCTGCTCACTGTCTCTACCCGCCGCCTCTGCCCTCTGCCTGCTGCCCTCTACCTCTTCCCGCTGCCCTCTGCCCTCGCTCTCTCTACCCACTCCCTCTCCCTCTCTAGCTGTGCCTGCAAGTTGTGGGCTATGTGTGAGTGGACAGGGCGGGGGATGGGGTAAAATAAGCGAATTAATAATATGAATATGATACAAAGGGGGGTGGTTAGTGTGTGCGTGAGGGGGTGGATCGTGTGTGTGTGTGTGTGTGTGTGGGGGGGGAGTGATTAGTGTGTGTTTGTGAAGCCGCAGGCCGTCTCCCCCACCACCACACAACCGTACGTTGAAGGGACGTTGACCCAATGGTCCCACTTGGTCAAGTCTCTTTTTGACTTTGCCCCTTCCACCTTAAATCTATGTCCTCTAGACTTTGACATCTCCATGCTGGGGGATAAAAGTTCTGACTGTCTACCCTATCAATGCCTCTTACTATTTTAGATACTTCACTTGAGTCTCTCCTTAACCTCTGACGTGCCATAGAAAATAATCTAAGTTTGTCCAATCTCGCCACATATCTAATACGCTCTAATCCAGTCACCATTGTGATAAATCTCTTCTGCACTCCCTCGAAAACCTCCATTATCTTCCTGTACATGGAGCGACTAGAACTGCATTAAATACTCCAAATGTGGACTGACAATGGTTTTATAAAGTTGCAAGCTGACTTCATGACTCTTATACTCAATGCCCCAACCAATGTGGAAGCATGCTATACACTTAATCTACCGTTAGTACTGTGTGGTAGCTAAGGTAAACACTGTACATCCATGTGTGTGATGTGTTCATTTATCTCAGATGTGGCACAAAACCCTGGAGTAACTCAAGGGCTCAGACTGCATCTCTGGGGAAAAGGAATAGGTGATGTTTCGGGTCGAGACCCTTCTGCAGACTCGAGTCTGAAGAAGGGGCGAGACACGAAATGTCACCTATTCCTTCTCTCCAGGGATGCTGTCTGACTCGCCGAGTTACTCCAGCTTTTTGTGTCAATCTTCGGTTGAAACCAGTATCTGCAGTTCCTTCCTACATATCTCAGGTGTGATACTGTTTGAATTAATTCAATGTTTTGCAGCTCAGTGGACAAGTGACAGGATGCTGGCTGCCACAGGCTCCTCTATTCCATTCCCCGGAACTGATAATAAATTCAAAAACTTGCACTGGGACTTCTCGGTTTCGAACAGGAATCTGCACGTTATGGGCATGCAAGAAGGAAATATAATAGTAAGATTAAACGAGAACTTACCAGTTTGAAGTTTGATCTGTATTTTATGAGGAGTTACGATGAGGGATTTCGTGAAGAACCCCGCTTCCACGCATGCGTGCCATTCTTCAAAGCAGCGGTGTGAGGTCACAGGAACCTATAATGATCTAACATAGTAAGATTATCAAAGAGATACCAGTTTTTGATATGATCATAAGAGGGTGGGAGCGGAGGGCACGAAATCCCTCATCGTAACTCCTCATAAAATACAGATCAAACTTCAAACTGGTAAGTTCTCGTTTAATCTTACTATTTTACTTCGGTGTCACGTGAGTGACTTCGTGAAGATTTCAAAGCTCTGTGACCTCATGCCGTGGAACGAGTCCATGCTTCACAACTGCCTTGGGTATTGGGAGAGAGCATCATTAGTAATTTTAAAACACAATTATACAAAGAGTTGTGTGGTATAATGAAAAAATTATATAACATTTTTTTAAATTTGAGAATCATAGCCCTGTAACCTTTCGGGCAATTATTTTGTTGGACATAAAATGTCTTCTTAATACAAATGATGGCTCCAAAACTTAACTGGTTTATTATAAAAACCTGTGGAAAAACCCTTTTTGAATGACCATCCTGCCATTCTGAGGATTTGGTCTGTGGGTACCTGTACAAATTTTTGCTGCGGATGTTGCTGCAGCCCTGGTGGAATGAGAGTTAAAACATTAGTGTCATTTTTAGGACCTATTTGAGCCACCTAATATAGTTTGAGTCGTGACCCTTTCATGCGGTTTCTTTTAAGAGATAAACAACTCCATTTTCTGACCTCGAATGTTCTTAGTATATTCCATATATTGTTAGATGTGTCTTGCTATACACAGTCGTTTGCCATATGGGTGTACCATAAATTCAAACACTTGACCCGAGGAAACCCGATCTGTTTTCTTTTATTAAATCCTGTATGACAACACCAGTTTCTCGGTGAGATGATCAGGGAGTCCAGGCTCAGTTTGCTTAATGGCTGGACTTGTTGTGCGGTAAATAACACCATGAGCATAACCATCTTCCTGGTCTGTTACTGAAGTGACAACGCTGTTAGGAGCTACAAGCTCCTCAGCATGTTGAGAAACGACACCCACGTCCCAGATTTCGGAGTACCTGGTTTTCTTACCAGGGGATGCGTTCCCACCGCGTGCCGCTCCGTTCCTTGTGATAGGTAATTGGAGAGTGCACTTGTGGCACTATTGATGGCACTGTAGCTCCATCGATTATCATAATGGAGGCTTGTTAAAATTCCAATACGGCCAGAATGTTCTTGGCCTTTTGGTCGAGGTTGTTGTCCAAGCAGTATATGCCCCATTTCTTGATGTGTCCAAAGGTACTGCTTCCGTGTTGACAGTCTTAGTGCAGATGAGATGAGATTCATCGTCCTGTCTGACAGCCCAATGCCGTGCAGTGGGTCTTTTAGACTCTATAAACCCATAATCCATAGTCTTATGGCATGGATGACTACCCGCAGTCACTGGATAAATTAATAATTTTTGGCTATGTTCATTAGGGAACATGGTTCTAACACCATCCCCTGTATGACCGAATACCATGATTTAGAAGGTCAGTCGGAACTCTGAGAATTCCAGATGCCGAGTGTAGATGAATGATCCCTAGTACCCCATTGATGGGGCCGAACGGGGGAAAAACATCACCCTATGGTTTTGTTACATAACAATGCCAAGCTGGTTTTAGAATTTTAGTAAATAATATTGGAGCTAATGATTGCCCCTATTGTAAGCTCTATTGCCGAAGTTCCTCTTTTAAGTCAATGCCTGCCATATAGAACCCCGCAGCTGACACCAAGTCTTATCAAGAATAAGAGTATCCATCTTAAAATGAATATCTAGAACAAATGTGTTTAGGGTTAAAATCAATGATAATCCTGCAACCCTACTCTATTTTATTTTTAATAAATATGTTTGATACAATTCTAATGTTCCATGAAAAGTATGCTCAATCACATCTTTTGTGTACAATTTATGTAGACCAGGTGGGTTTTATGTAAGGACAAAATGCCCTTCTGGTGTATGTTGTACTGTGGTTATTGGGATGAGTAAATCTTATCCGATAACCCTGAATACTGCTGAGATTATATGAATCTGTAGTGATTATATACCATACATAACTGTAGTGTTGTAACCTCCCCTACCATCGTAGGTCCCTATTTGAAACAGAAGAAACCCCACCCCACCTACCTCCATGGTATCCTTGTTTTGTTTTTTTTTTTTTTTTTTTTTTTTTTTTTTTTTTTTGAAAAAAGGAGGTTCCGGTTTGATATCTCTTGTTCAGGGTTGTGTGGGAGGTTGAGGTTTCCGCATCTTCCAGGGTGGCCGCCCTGGCCATACCCTAAAAAAGGATCCTGCGGGTTATTGATTTCTAGCACTGCCACTGGTATGAGCCACATTTTTTTTATGGCGTTGCCTGTGCGCCGGTATCATGCTCCAAAATAGGCCCTTGCGCTGGCCTTGATGAGCCCCAGTGTCTTGGCTTTGTCCACTCACGGACATTCTTTGCCTTCAAATGGTAAAATAATTTTTTGAGGTCCCAGTGCTGGCTGCAAATGCATTGGTTTACACTGGGGCACCTGTAATGCCTCACCGTTGCCAGTGGCAGATGTCTGGCCAGTGTCTGTAAATTTTTCCCTGTTGGCGTTTGTGGCCAGACATATAGTAATACTATTGCCATCCTGGATCCAAGTCTACCCATGTTTGACTTGGTTAAAGTAATCAGCCACCATGTCCAGCAGAGTCCCTGCTGTGTTAGGATCATGGGATGCTGTATTACCAGGCTCTGGCCCATCAGGGTCCTGCCTACTCTTTTTTTAGAGATCTCTAGGGTCCCGCACGGGGTACCCATGTGGGCTTAACTGCTGCCCACTTGTCTTTTGTTCTGCGGACCCCTCTTGCAAGTCAACCCAGAACTGACCCACAGTGCTCCCCTCTGATGGGGTAGAAGCATTGTGCAGCCCTCAAAAAGGTACTGCTGTGGGTTTATCACGTTGGAGCAAGGCTCCATACACCGCTTCTTCCCGCTCTAGCCCTCTCGGGCGCTGGTTGCTGGCGGTTTTATGCAAAGTCGGACCCTCTGAGTCCACGACCTTGTTTGATTTGTGTCTAGCCTTACCGCTCGGC
The DNA here is from genome assembly GCF_028641065.1 of Leucoraja erinaceus. Lineage (NCBI taxonomy): Eukaryota > Metazoa > Chordata > Chondrichthyes > Rajiformes > Rajidae > Leucoraja > Leucoraja erinaceus. The sequence goes on from NW_026576249.1 coordinate 109,918, forward strand.
CGCATGGAGCTGGCCCGTGTGGGGCCGACCTCGGGCACAGCTGATCCCACTACGGATGATCCAAGTGCCGCTGGCTGCTGCTGGCTGCCCGCTGTTCCACGGTCCTCCTTCTCCAGTATTGTCCTTCCTTCCGTGGAGTGGATATGGCCGGTGTGGAGGATAACTGGCACAGCTGCTTCCATCTATTCCTTTAAACCCGGCACCAACGCTCTCAGCGCTCCTGGCTGCTCCTTTATCTTAGACCCCTGGGACCCGCCCCCGTACTGACGGTACTGGTCCCTTCCAGTCGTTGCAGCCGGTCAACCCCACTCTAATGCCCTCAATTCTGGGCACTCCTACTTATATGGTCCTTAGACAAAGGACATATAAGACATTAAAACTGATGATAACAGCTACTATAGTTTTTATTAATATATGGTCCCTAGATAAGGGACGTATCAGATATTAAACTGATAAGAACAGATACTACACTTAATCTTAGCCAAAAAGCCTAGAAGCGATCATTGTAACTAAAAAACCCCACTGGGACCGACCCTGGTACTCACATACTGGTCCCTTGTAGTAGATTGCAGCCAGTCAACTGCAAAGTCCTTTGCTGCTGAGAAATGAATTTTTTCACCGTGCTGGAGCGAAGTTGGGCACAGGTGTTTTCCTCCTCCGGGAATCGATGTGCCCATGCTGCTCCTGCCGCTGCCAGTGCCCCTGCAGCTGTCAGTGCTCCTGCAGCTGCCGGCTGCCACTGCTGCTGCCCGCTGCCAGTGCTCGTGCAGCTGTCAGTACTCCTGCAGCTGCCGGTACTCCTGCAGCTGCCGGCTGCCACTGCTGCTGCCGCGCTGCCGCTGCCGACTGCCGCTGCTGCTGCTGCTGCTGCCACTCCTCCGCGGTTCTCCCGCCGGCCTTCTGCAGCTTACATGGACCCGGTCCATGTCTGCACCTAGAAGGTAAGTGGAAGGAAACGCAGGGTCTCTTACCTGCTGTTCCCGACTTTCCTTCTCCCGCTGGTGACCGTCGTTCCCTCCGTTGCGGGTTCGAGCCGCTCGGACCGACCCCGGTATCCACGGGCCTGGTCCTTCGCGGCAGTTCCGCAGCCGGTAAAACCCGGCTGTTCCTATCCCGGTGCCTACCTTTTGGAGAAGGTTTTCGTCCCCAACGTCCCGTTCCTACTCCATCAGTGCCTCTGCACTCGCTGAGCGTTTCGAGCCCCGGTACCGCTGGTCCGTGCTGTCTGTCCCGCAGCCTCTGCGCTGGCTGCTAGCGACTGGTCCCAAGCCAGTCTCGCTTGAGACTGGCATACGGACCTCTTTACTTTGCTTCCCGCCCGGCCGAGAGGTGAATTTTGCCGGTGCGGGAGCAAAGTCGGGCACAGGTTGTTCCCCTCCAGGGAAACTCGTGCTGTTGCTGCTGCCGGCTGCTCGCCCTCCACGGGTCTCCCCGCCAGCTTCCGCAGCCACCTAAAAGTAAGTAGTAAAAAAGGGAAACGCAGAGTCTCTTACCTGCTGTTCCCGACTTTCAAATTCCCCGCTTGGGGAACGCCGTTCCCCCAGGACTCGTTGCAATGCGTGTAGCGATATGACACGCATGCGTGGAAGAAGTCACTCAACTCCGATAAAATCATATATGAAAACTACAAGAATCGAATTAAAGTTGACAGATCAGATGGATCCTTTCAATTAAAAGATGTTGGTGAAGCAGACAGTGGCCACTATAAAATGATGGTGGACTTAGACCCCCAGAGGACCAGAATTCTAACTCTTGACGTCATTGGTAAGTAACCAGAGGGTTTGTAATTATAACCATATAACCATATAACAATTACAGCACGGAAACAGGCCATCTCGGCCCTACAAGTCCGTGCCGAACAACTTTTTTTCCCCTTAATTATTAATTTAAATGAAATGGTGACAGTGTGCTGAGTCAACATTTTCCAAGCATGATTTTTTTTTTACTGTATTAATTACCTTGAAACTCAATTACTGTAAGTTAAGTTTAGTTCAAGTATACATCCTAGAGCATAGAGATCGAGGAGAACAGGTACATAGTTTGTTGAAGGTGGAGATGGGGTGGTCAAAAAGGCTTTTGGCACATTGTCCTTCAACGGTCAGAGTATTGAGTATAGAAGTTGGGAGGTCATGTTGCAGTTACATTGGTGAGGCTGCATTTTAGACTATTGTGTTGAGTTCTGGGCACCATGTTACAGGAAAGATGTTGTCAAGTTGAAATGGGTACACAGAGGATGTACGAGGATGTTGCCAGGTCTCGAGGATATGAGCTTTAGGGAGAGGTTGAGCAGCTGGAACTCTATTCCTTGGAGTACAGGAGGAGGGTGTCGGGTGAACACACCTCAGCGGCTTGGAATGTCTGGAGCGGCCGCTTCCTCCCCGGAGACGTCGGCTCCAGAAGTCCTCAGGCCGCGCTGACTCTGGAGCTCTCGGATCCCAGGCTCCACGAAGTTTTAAATCAAGCGCCGCCTGCCCGCGGCTGGACGCCCGCAGCCACAGCTCTTCGGAAGTTGGAGTCGGCGGTCACAGCATTCCGGAGCTTACCGCACGGCGACCTGTGTAGGCCATCGCCTGCTCCGTGATGGTGTCCCAGTGCTGTGCCGCCGCCGAAGCTGGGGTTCTGGCCGGTCCCGACAGGAAACGCCGCTCCAGTCCGTAGGTAGGCCGAGAGGAGAGGGCGGAGAAGGAGCTCAGAGGGAAGCCGCCTCTCCGACCAGGTAGGGACTAGGAAATAAAGTTTCTCCTCCCCCGCCCACCACATAAAAGACTAGAAGACCTCCAAAACAAACACTTTTAACACTACAAAAACAAGATTGAACAAATTTTATCAAAATATATCCGCCACTTGTGATAAATGTCTATCCCAAAAGGCATCTATAACAGACTCCTTAGTTTCCTGCATAAAACTTTATAGATTTTGGAATGATATTTTTGAAATACTTACAAAATTATTCAAGACAAGAATGGAACCTAATACTGAAATGATTATATTTGGTGTAATGGAAGATGGGAATAAATTGAACACATCTCAAAATCTATTCCTTAACTATGGTTTAATAATAGCAAAAAAAATAATACTTAAATTTTGGAAGGGTACATCAATACCAACGCTTAAAATGTGGATTGCAAGTATGTTGGACACCGCTCATCTTGAGGAAATGCGATTCCTCCTAATGGATAAATCAGACCAATTCATAACGAGTTGGTCTCCATTCGTCGTTTTTTTGGAATCATATGGTGCAACACAATTGTAAAAAAATAACTGTTTCAGGACTGGACGAGGGTTGGTCAAGACTATAAATAATGATCTCCTTTTATTTTCTTTTCACTATTTTCTCTCTCAACTTTCTTCATTTACTCGTTTTCTTTCTTCACACACTATATATTTCACATCTTTCTATCCTTTACTATCTAACTTCTTTTTCTTATTCTCATCTTTTTTCAATGTAACAAAAAAAAAAAAAAGAAGTTGTACATAAAATGTATTATGAAAATATATATTAGGCACTTTGGTGCAATATGACTGTGCTTACTTCTAATAAAATAAAATATTAAAAAAACAAAAAAACACTACAAATAAAAAAAAAGGGTGAAAGGACTACAGCTGGTGGCAGGGCAGCCATACTCAACGGCGCCCCCAAAAAAGCTGGCTTATAAGATACCCAAGTGGCATAGTGAAAAGTTGATTAGCCAGGCAGGTTCAAACAGTAGTATTTAATCACACAGCGAGAGCACACACACACACAAGGGTGCTCTGGAAACCCTGTGGCAGTCCAATCGGCAAAGGGGGATGATCCAAGGAGTGGCCTACCCCCCAGGGACCGCCACACTATCCAGTCAACCGAAAGACTATACATAATTACAATCAAGCAGTCTGCAGTGTACACTTACAGGATGAATGGAATAAAGTTTAGTGCAAGAGAAAGTCTAGTAAAGTCCGAATAAAAACAGTCTGAGGGTCTCCAAAGAGGTAGATGGTAGCTCAGGACCATTCTGGGTGGTGATAGGATGGTTCAGTTGCTTGATAACAGCTGGGAAGAAACTGTCCCTGAATCTGGAGATTGGCGTTTCACATTTATGTACATCATTTCAGATGTGAGAAGGATTAGACTCCAGGGTTAGACTAGTCTTTGATGATACATAGAAACATAGAAAAATAGAAATTAGGTGCAGGAGTAGGCCATTCGGCCCTTCGAGCCTGCACCGCCATTCAATATGATCATGGCTGATCATCCAACTCAGTATCCCATACCTGCCTTCTCTCCATACCCCCTGATCCCCTTAGCCACAAGGGCCACATCTAACTCCCTCTTAAATATAGCAAATGAACTGGCCTCGACTACCCACTGCGGCAGATAGTTCCAGAGATTCACCACTCTCTGTGTGAAAAAAAGTTCTTCTCATCTCGGTTTGAAAGGATCCCCCCCTTATCCTTAAGCTGTGACCCCTTGTCCTGGACTTCCCCAACATCGGGAACAATCTTCCTGCATCTAGCCTGTCCAACCCCTTAAGAATTTGTAAGTTTCTATAAGATCCCCTCTCAATCTCCTAAATTCTAGAGAGTATAAACCAAGTCTATCCAGTCTTTCTTCATAAGACAGTCCTGACATCCCAGGAATCAGTCTGGTGAACCGTCTCTGCACTCCCTCTATGGCAATAATGTCCTTCCTCAGATTTGGAGACCAAAACTGTACGCAATACTGGTGGCCTTGCCGAGGCAGCATGGTATAGATAGCGTCAATGGAATGTCACTAGTAGACATCTTCTTCTTGCGTATGGGTGCACAGACTAAAGTTGTAGGACAGCTTGTGCTATTTGATCATTTGTATATACAGGTTGGGTTGATTGCTTTAGTCGAAACAGGGTGGACCACGTGCAGGTTTCAATCTCCCATCCCCATTAATAGACATGAAAAGAATATAATCAGGCTGATGGCAGATGGTGGCTGAGAAATGTGAATCATTATATTGTAGGTATGTTACAAAACGTACCTGAATCATCGATGAGCATCTGCCCCACCCCTTGTGTGTGATTTTGGCGCTGTTTAGAGGGGGCGGGTTTAAAACGCGATTTTTACTAGGCTGTTCCAATCGAAAATGTTCAGCCTAGTAAATCATTAATGGAAAATCAGTGAAAGACCCCGTCGCAAAAGGTATTATTAGTTTTTATGGCCTTGTATAATGTTTATAGTAGTTTAAAAATCACTCTCTCACTCCGCAACCTCTCGCAGCCCCAGGGTTTTATAAAGCAAACAATTAAAGGTATGTACCTTATTTTTACATTAAATGGGGCTTGTATATAACCCTGTAAAATAAGGTTTTCTATAGCGAGTAGCTCATTTTGGGCTCTTTATATCCCGCAGTATTTTTCTGGGCATTTGAGGGCACAAATCCAGCGCAATATGAACGTTCTAATCCAGCGCGTTCACAGGAACCCACTAGAAAGCCGATTTAAATTGATTTTAATTTACAGCAAATGAACACTAAATTCCTTCCATTTGGCCTATAAATTGATGTAAATGAGATTTAAAAATCATGTTTTATTGTGAATTATTTGTGAATATTATTTGGACACTTAGGCTATTTAAAAATGTTAATCATTTATTAAGAAATGGATAGATGTTTAGACTAGTAATTGAAGTTTGAAATTAGCTACAATTGGGTAACTAACTAATTATATGCTTTAATTTCAGGTCATCCAAGTAAGATTATTTTATATTTGTTTCAGAATGCTTCAATCTATGATAACTGAAAATTTCATTCAGTTCTCTTAATTTTTAAGAAGGTTATGGGCTTTTGACTGTCCACGATCACAGCTTTTTTGTTATTTTCGTAGAAAATCAATTCGGAAAAAGATGCTAATTTCCGAGTATGAAAATGGCCATAACTTTTTTTATTACTTGAGATATGAAAGTGAATTAGGTGTCAAATTAAACTTATTGTTATGCTTTATCTGATGGGATAAATTGCAGACTTGATTTTTAAAATCTCAAAATTTTGTAACATTGCTATATATTGTGGGAGATGTTTGAGAAGTGTCCACCTAACCGAGAGGACATCGTCCTAAATGGGGTGTGGGAGAGATGGGGGTGAGAACCTCGTGACTTGGTACCAAGACAACAACCTTTCTCTCAATGTCAGCAGGATAAAGGAACTAGTGATGAAGTTCAGTAAGGAAGCGGTTCACGTACCCCAGGATGCAATTATGGCGCCGAAGTAGAGATGGTTGAAAATGTTAAGCACGGAGGGGTAAATATCACCAGTGTCTCATCCTGGACCACCCATATCGCAGCAAGGACCAAGAATGCAGGCCAACACCTCTACCTCTTCAGAAGGCAAAGGAGCGTGGCCAGGGTGTTGTGGATCCCTGATGATGCCGGCTGTCATTTTTAGGCAGCGACTCTTGTTGATCCCTTTCATAAATCTGGAATTACTTTTGTATACTTGAGGTCTAAAAAAGGGCGTCTGTGTCTTGGTTCATTGACTCTCCACACCATCCATCTCCTGTGATTATAACCCTGAGAACCACACGGCTGTGCTGATCTACAAGGTGCAGAGAGGGAGAGCGACTTCCATTCTGTGGAGCAGAGAAGGAGTTGTCCTCCCAGTGAGCCCACGGCAGTCCCTGTCTGATGGGAATGTAACGTTTATCATTTGGAACGCAGAGAAATCAGACTCTGGCTATTACACGTGTAGCATGGAAAACCAAGTCAGTCGAACCAACATCACCTACCAGCTGGTCATCGAGGGTAAGTCTGTCACGGTATTGGCAAAGGTCTATTTCACCCACATTGTTTATGTTACACAAGAAGCGGCACGGTGGTGCAGCGGTAGAGTTGCTGCCTCACAGCTCGCACGGTGTCAGAGACTCGGGTTTGAGTTACGGGCTATGGGCCGTATGAAATAATACAAGATAAACTTAGGAAGCTGGAATAACTCAGCGGGTCAGACAGCATCTGTGGAGAAAAAGAATAGTTGACGTTTCGGGTCGAGACACTTCTTCAGACTGAGAGTCAGGGGAAAGACGTTCCTTAAACATCTGTGTGGAGTTTATAAGTTCTCCCTGTGACCTGCATGGGTTTCCTCCCACACTCAAGATGTACATGTTTGTAGGTTAATTGGCTTGGTATCAATGTTAAAAAATATATCCCATGTGTAGGATAGTGTTAATGTGCAGGAATCGGGGGTTGGTGCGAATTCAATGGGCTGAAGAGCCTGTTTCTGCGCTGTATATCTAAACCAAACTAAATAAAACGAAATAACTCCTCCCCACGCTTGTTATCTGACTTTATCAGCATAAGATATCACTCCGTTCTCCCTAGTGTGTTTAACTTCTAGTTTAATTTATAAGTAAGTTTATTGGCCAAGTATTCACAAACAAGGAATTTGCCTTATTACTCCGCCCACAAGTAACAACATGACACACAGTGACAGTTACAAATGACTCAGAAAACACTAAACATTAATAATAATAAAACATTCAGCCCACATGGACTGAACTTTCGTCAGAATGGCAAACGTGCGGACTAACCCACATTTAAAGGATGGTACACACCTCCTTTTAAACAAGATTGAAGTCAAACATGACAAGCGCAGCAAAGATACCCTGACTACAGACAGTAAGAGGTCTGCAAAGGCCAGTTAAATCTACCTGTTTTTGCCACAACCAAGGCACTGGTGTATTTTAAGGAAACAGTATATTTGTGACAGGGCATTGTTATGTTGCAAATGCAGTGCCACACAAGAGAAGCATGAACCAGTTACACCAGCACACGGGGTATTCCAAATGTAGCCGAATAAAGGCTGAGCAATTTTTATGATCCTTTCCCTGTCCGTAGTATCTTAGTGTCAGATCCGGGGGAGGTTGGTGGCCATTTAAAATGTTTGGAGGGACTTGTGAAACGATTGTCCACTATGAATTGATTGTGCTACTAGTGTACTATTAATTTGTCTGATGAGATGCTTATGGTCTTTCGTATGTACTCAGGAAGGACTGTAGTTGTTATCAAAATTTTGATAAAAGGATGGAATGATGAAGCCGAATTTTAGTTAAAAATATAAGAAGATATTAAATTGGTTTCTGGGCTAGCTTACAGCTTATATTTAGTGTCAAATTAGGCTTGCCTTAGGTTGTGGGTGTGTGAGATAATAAATCCTATAACATTGTCTCCCAAGTGACAGGCAGAGGAGAAGCTAGAGAGATCGCTGGTCAAATCTTTGAAGCAAGAGGCAATAAAGCAAATGGCCAATGTTTTTGGTATATCTTGTACCATGTAAACAAAAGGCCTTTGATGTGATGCAATCTGTGGAAACCTTTTCCTGTACCTCTGACATGATTAATGTCTGTGGAATGTGCTAAGGGGACAAAAAAACCCTATTTAAGGCAATGTAATTCTGTTGTTCAGAGAAGAGGACCGAGGACAGTCGAGTGTCTACATTGGTCACTTAGCTGGAATACTCGCTCCCTTCCATCGGCCGATGTTAAGTAAAGTTTTGAACTGGTCTACCAAACAGTTTGTGTGGTGTCTGTTTATTAAGAAGCGAACCTGGTTTAGTTGTTATAAAAGTAACTTTTTCACCTACGGCAGTCCCTGTCTGATGGGAATGTAACGTTTATCATTTGGAACGCAGAGAAATCAGACTCTGGCTATTACACGTGTAGCGTGGAAAACCAAGTCAGTAAATCCACGCTGACTCGGACCGATCCTGTTACTGCTATCTAAATGTGCCGCTGTTTCATCTTTTATGATTGACTCCAGCATCTTTCCCACCACCGATGTCAGACTAGCTGGTCTATAATTCCGTTTTCTCTCTCCCGCCTTTCCTAAAAAATGGGATAACATTAGCCACCCTCCAATCCACAGGAGCTGTTACCAAATCGGAGAGGGTCCAGAGGAGGTTTTCGAGAATGATCCCAGGAATGTGTAGGTCAACGTACGATGAGCGTTAACTAGGGCTTCCTGCACTCACTGGAGTTTAGAAGGACAAGGGGGACCTCATTGAAACTTACCGAATAGTGAAAGGCCTGGATGGGGTGAATGTGAGAGGATGTTTCCACCAGTGAAAGAGTCTAGAACCAGAGGACATAACCATCAATAAAAGGACTGACTAACATATTTTGTCCAGCTCCCCCCCTCCCCCCCCCCCCCCCCCCCCCCCCCCCCTGTGTAAAAACAGTGCGGGGCCAAACACTACCGCAGATTAAATCACTTACCTGCAGTTAGCGGGTTCAAACTTAGTTCGACTAATTCAACCAGTTCGACTAAGTTCGACTTGTTCGACTTAGTTCGACTAAACTTAAACTGCAGGTCGCGGGGGAACGCTCCACCCCGCCTGTCGTTTCGCAAGTGTGAAAGCGATATGACACGCATGCGTCCTGGCGGGGTTCTTCACGTAGTCACTCACGTGACTCCGAAGTAAAATTGTCATCCACTTGGTATGAGTGTAAATTGTTCCGTGTGTGTGTGTGCGCGCAGAGACGGCTTCAGCAAATTACTCGCTTCACTTCCATTCAGCAAAAAAAATCCTAGTCCCACCCCTTCAAAAAAAAATGGCCCATAATTTCTTCTGTGTAAACAGTCCAGTGGGTCGATCCTGGCAGACACGTTTAGTCGATACCACTAAAATAGTAAGATTAAACGAGAACTTACCAGTTTGAAGTTTGATCTGTATTTTATGAGGAGTTACGATGAGGGATTTCGTGAAGAAGCCCGCTTCCACGCATGCGTGTCATTCTTCAAAGCAGCGGTGTGAGGTCACAGAAACCTATAATGATCTAACATAGTAAGATTATCAAAGAGATACCAGTTTTTGATATGATCATAAGAGGGTGGGAGCGGAGGGCACGAAATCCCTCATCGTAACTCCTCATAAAATACAGATCAAACTTCAAACTGGTAAGTTCTCGTTTAATCTTACTATTTTACTTCGGAGTCATGTGAGTGACTTCGTGAAGATTTCAAAGCTCTGTGACCTCATGCCGTGGAACGAGTCCATGCTTCACAACTGTCTTGGGTATTGGGAGAGAGCATCATTAGTAATTTTAAACACAATTATACAAAGAGTTGTGTGGTATAATGAAAAAATTATATAACATTTTTTAAAATTTGAGAATCATAGCCCTGTAACCTTTCGGGCAATTATTTTGTTGGACATAAAATGTTTTCTTAATACAATTGATGGCTCCAAAATATAACTGGTTTATTATAAAACCTGTGGAAACCCCTTTTTGAATGACCATCCTGCCATTGTGAGGATTTGGTCTGTGGGTACCTGTACAATTTTTGCTGCGGATGTTGCTGCAGCCCTGGTGGAATGAGAGTTAAAACATTAGTGTCATTTTTAGGACCTATTTGAGCCACCTTGATATAGTTTGAGTCGTGACCCTTTCATGCGATTTCTTGTAAGAGATAAACAACTCCATTTTCTGACCTCGAATGTTCTTAGTATATTCTATGTATTGTTAGATGTGTCTTGCTATACACAGTCGTTTGCCATATGGGTGTACCATAAATTCAAACACTTGACCCGACGAACCCGATCTGTTTTCTTTTATTAAATCCTGTATGACAACACCAGTTTCTCGGTGAGATGATCAGGGAGTCCAGGCTCAGTTTGCTTAATGGCTGGACTTGTTGTGCGGTAAATAACACCATGAGCATAACCATCTTCCTGGTCTGTTACTGAAGTGACAACGCTGTTATGAGCTACAAGCTCCTCAGCATGTTGATAAACGACACCCACGTCCCAGATTTCGGAGTACCTGGTTTTCTTACCAGGGGTGCGTTCCCACCGCGTGCCGCTCCGTTCCTTGTGATAGGTAATTGGAGAGTGCACTTGTGGCACTATTGATGGCACTGTAGCTCCATCGATTATCATAATGGAGGCTTGTTAAAATTCCAATACGGCCAGAATGTTCTTGGCCTTTTGGTCGAGGTTGTTGTCCGAGCAGTATATGCCCCATTTCTTGATGTGTCCAAGGTACTGCTTCCGTGTTGACAGTCGTGTAGCGATATGACACGCATGCGTGGAAGCGGGCTTCTTCACGAAGTCACTCACGTGACTCCGAAGTAAAATATCCAGGGTTAGATCCTGCAGCGTTTTGACATTTTTGGTTTTCCTTCTTCCCCCAACACCCACGGGTCTGGAACGCTGACAATTTGAGGGAATTAATGGAAACAATTTTAACTTAAATCGACTCGTCTAATAGGATGATTTCACGAAAGGCCACTGGAGCGTAGATCCGCACCCACGTGACCGAAAATCTCAAGTGGAGGACATGCTATACATCCGGTACATGTTAGTGAATGGGAAAACACGCACTTTCCCACCCGTTAAAAACATCGAAATCGGCCAGTTTGTGAGCTGCAATTTACTGTGCCAGTCAGGGTGACCGTGAGGCACAGCTACCTAAATTTTCAGTCCAAAAAAAAAGATAGAAACTAAGGTAAATTAAAGAGGGAGCTGAAGGTGCCAATCCAGCAGAAGTGAACAGCCGTGGAGATTTAAAGGTCCAAAATATCGGGAATTATCGCGTTTGCTCGCTGCATTTCATCAATAAAGATAAAAAAAGTCAATAATGCCTTACTTTTGATGAAATGCAGCGAGCAAACGCGATAATTCCCGATATTTTGGATCTTTAAATCTCCACGGCAAATGTCCGATAAGCATTTCCGCTGGATTTGCACCTTCAGCTCCCTCTTGAATTTACCTTAGTTTCTATCTTTTTTTTGGACTGTAAATTTAGGTAGCTGTGCCTCACGGTCACCCCGACTGGCACAGTAAATTGCAGCTCAAAAACTGGCCGTTTTCGATGTTTTTAACGGGTGTGAAAGTGCGTGTTTTCCCATTCACTAACATGTACCGGATGTATAGCATGTCCTCCACTTGAGATTTTCGGTCACGTGGGTGCGGATCTACGCTCCAGTGACCTTTCGTGAAATCACCCTATAAGGTTCAAATGTAATAGTTGGGACGTCATTTCTCAGTTGTATAAGAAGTTGGCGAGGCCACATTTAATGTCTTGTGTTCAGTTCTGGGCACCATATTATAGGAAAGAAGTTGTCAAGCTGGAAAGGGTACAGAGGACATTTATTGCGATGTTGCCAGGACTTGAATTACCATATCACACCAGGTCTGAGGTAATATACAGTTAATGTACATTGTGAAATCACCCTATAACAACTTGTTAACTAGTTAACAAATCGTTTGTGTCTGATGGCCGTGCAGCGGTTGTTATACGTGTTCGTTTAAAAAAAATCCGGATGGCGAATTAAAAAAAAATCTTTATTTAACAAAGGCAATTCGTATTTCCGTACGAAATACAGAACATTAGTGCGGGGCCCCCATTAGGCGCGGGGCCCAATTGGGAGCAATCGGTCAAATTGGCTTAAGGCCGGCCCTGCCAATCTGTATTTTAAAACCAACTGTTAAACGACAACATACAGTAGGATCGAAAAGTGTCACACTGTCACTGTCGGGCAGTTATAACCATATAACCATATAACAATTACAGCACGGAAACAGGCCATCTCGGCCCTACAAGTCCATGCCGAACAAATTTTTTTTCCCCTTAGTCCCACCTGCCTGCACTCGTACCATAACCCTCCATTCCCTTCTCATCCATATGCCTATCCAATTTATTTTTAAATGATACCAATGAACCTGCCTCCACCACTTCCACTGGGAGCTCATTCCACACCGCTACCACTCTCTGAGTAAAGAAGTTCCCCCTCGTATTACCCCTAAACTTCTGTCCCTTAATTCTGAAGTCATGTCCTCTTGTTTGAATCTTCCCTATTCTCAAAGGGAAAAGCTTGTCCACATCAACTCTGTCTATCCCTCTCATCATTTTAAAGACCTCTATCAGGTTCCCCCTTAACCTTCTGCGCTCCAGAGAATAAAGCCCTAACTTATTCAACCTATCTCTGTAACTTAGTTGTTGAAACCCAGGCAACATTCTAGTAAATCTCCTCTGTACTCTCTCTATTTTGTTGACATCCTTCCTATAATTGGGCGACCAAAATTGTACATAATACTCCAGATTTGGTCTCACCAATGCCTTGTACAATTTTAACATTACATCCCAGCTTCTATACTCAATGCTCTGATTTATAAAGGCTAGCATACCAAAAGCTTTCTTTACCACCCTATCTATATGAGATTCCACCTTCAAGGAACTATGCACGGTTATACCTAGATCCCTCTGTTCAGCTGTATTCTTCAATTCCCTACCATCTACCATGTTATGGTTCTCTAGCCGTGGGGGTAGGGGATTGGGTGGGGGGGAGGGGGGGGGGGGGGAGGGAGAGGGGGGAGGGACAAGTGAAATTGCTTCATCTAAATCCGGCGCTGGATGCTGCTGCACTCGCTGAGTTTCTACAGCCTTTTTGTTTACCTTCCCTCTTCCAATCAGCTGGGATGTAATGTTAAAATTGTACAAGGCATTGGTGAGGCCAATTCTGGAGTACGGTGTACAATTTTGGTCGCCTAATTATAGGAAGGATGTCAACAAAATAGAGAGGGTACAGAGGAGATTTACTAGAATGTTGCCTGGGTTTCGGCAACTAAGTTACAGAGAAAGGTTGAACAAGTTAGGGCTTTATTCTTTGGAGCGCAGAAGGTTAAGGGGGGACTTGATAGAGGTTTTTAAAAATGATGAGAGGGAGAGACAGAGTTTGACGTGGAAAAGCTTTTCCCACTGAGAGTCGGGAAGATTCAAACAAGGGACATGACATGAGAATTAAGGGACTGAAGTTTAGGGGTAACATGAGGGGGAACTTCTTTACTCAGAGAGTGGTAGCGGTGTGGAATGAGCTTCCAGTGAAGGTGGTGGAGGCAGGTTCGTTTTTATCATTTAAAAATAAATTGGATAGTTATATGGATGGGAAGGGAATGGAGGGTTTATGGGTCTGAGCGCAGGTATATGGGACTAGGGGAGATATATGTGTTCGGCACGGACTAGAAGGGTCGAGATGGCCTGTTTCCGTGCTGTAATTGTTATATGGTTATATGGTTAATCACCTGCTCTAAGATCTTTGGTCCTCAGTCACACCCCCACCCCCCACCTTACCCCTTACCCCTCCCTACCCCTCCCTCTTCCAATCATCGCGCTGATTCATCATGTCCCGCCCCCATTGCCTGCTGCCCGACGTCTCCCTCGTCCAATCAGCAGTCCCACCTCCTCTGTCTCGCAGAAAGCGGGGATTTTAAAATCGGGTGACACAAACTTGGGCGGGGATGTCCCCCCCATCTCTTAAAACACGGAGTGGGACCCCGGGGAGTGCAGGAGCTCCTCCATGGCAATGTACCTTGCCCGGCCGGAGGGTTTACATTTTCGAGGAGTGGGACTCATTTCTCAGGAGAAATTAAAGGACGTTTGTTTTTAAGGTAGTGGGACTAGGATTGCTTTGCTGAAGCCGTCTCCGCTATAAGTGTGAAGAAGGGTTTCGGCCCGAAACGTTGCCTATTTCCTTCGCTCCCGGGGCCCGGGGAGGAGAGAGAGTGTGGGGCCCGGGGAGAGGGAGGGTGCGGCCCGGGGAGAGGGAGTGTGCGGCCCGGGGAGAGGGAGGGTGGGGTCCGGGGGGAGGGAGCGCGGGGCCCGGGGAGAGGGGTGGTGGGGGGGGGAGAGGTGTGGGGGGGGGCCGGGGAGAGGGAGTGTGGGGCCCGGGGAGGGAGGGGAGAGAGTGTGGGGGCCCGGGGAGAGAGAGGGGGGGGCCGGGGGGCGGGGAGAGAGAGTGGGGGCCGGGGGAGAGAGAGGTGGGGGCCCGGGGAGAGGGAGTGTGGGGCCCGGGGAGGGGGAGAGGGAGTGAGCGGCCCGGGGAGAGTGAGAGGGAGTGAGCGGCCCGGGGATAAGGCCTAGTGGGTGTGTGAAGTTGCGGGGAGCGGTACAATGTTTCTTAGGTAAACTGGGGAGAGGGGGTGAGGGGCCCGGGGAGAGTGAGGGGCCCGGGGCGCGGGGAGGGGGAGAGAGCGGGCCGGGGAGAGGGAGGGGGCCGGGGAGAGAGTGTGGGGCCCGGGAGAGGGAGTGGGGCCCGGGGAGAGGGGAGTGGGGAGGGGGAGAGGGGGTGGGGGGGGAGAGAGAGAGTGGGGGGCCGGGGAGAGGGAGAGTGGGGGGGCCGGGGAGAGGGGAGAGAGTGGGGGGCCCGGGGAGAGGGAGGGAGTGTGGGGCCCGGGGAGGGAGAGAGTGGGGTGTGCGGGGCCCGGGGGGAGAGGGAGTGTGGGGGCCCGGGGAGGGGAGAGGGGTGTGGGGCCCGGGGGAGAGGGAGTGTGGGGGGCCCGGGGAGAGGGAGTGGGGGCCCGGGGAGAGGGAGTGTGGGGGGCCCGGGGAGAGGGAGAGTGGGGGCCCGGGAGAGGGGGGGGGAGGAGTGTGGGGGGCCGGGGAGAGGAGGAGAGTGGGGGCCGGGGAGAGGGGAGTGTGGGGCCCGGGGAGAGGGGAGTGGGGTGGGGCCCGGGGAGAGAGGGTGTGGGGCCGGGGGGGGGCCCGGGGGGAGGGGGGTGGGGGGGGGGAGGGGGGGGAGGTGGGGGGAGGGGGATGAGGGGGGGGGAGGGGGGGGAGGGGGGTGGGGGGGGGGGGGAGGGGGAGAGGGGGGGAGGGAGGGGGGGAGAGGGGGGGGGGGGGGGGGGAGAGGGAGTGTGGGGCGCGGGGGGGGGGGGAGATGGGGTGGGGAGGAGGGGGGAGGGTGCGGCCGGGGGCAGGGGGGGGGGGGGGGGGGGGGGGGGGTGGGGGGGGGGGGGGGGGGGAGGGGGAGGGGGGAGAGGGGAGAGAGGTGGGGCGGGGCCGGGGAGGGAGAGTGTGGGGCCCGGGGGGGGGAGTGTGGGGGGGGGGGAGAGGGAGTGTGGGGGCCGGGGAGAGGGGGGGGGGGGAGAGGGGAGAGGGGGAGGGTGGGGCCGGGGGGAGGGAGAGTGGGGGGGGGGGGGGGAGAGGGGGAGTGGGGGCCCGGGGAGAGGGAGAGGTGGGGCCCGGGAGGAGAGAGGGGTGGGGGGGGGAGAGAGGGAGAGAGGGGTGGGGGGGGAGGGGGGGAGGGGGAGGGAGTGGGGGGGGGGGGAGAGAGGGAGAGGGGGAGGGAGAGAGAGAGAGAGAGAGAGAGAGAGAGAGAGAGAGAGAGAGGGCGTGGGAGAGAGAGGGAGAGGGGGAGAGGGGGGGGGGGGGAGAGAGAGTGTGGGGCCCGGGAGAGAGAGGGTGGGGGGCCGGGGAGGGGGGGTGGGGGGCCCGGGGAGAGAGAGTGGGGGGGGGAGAGGGGAGAGGGAGGGGGGGGCCCGGGGAGAGGGAGTGTGGGGGCCCGGGGAGAGGGGGAGTGGGGGGGGGCCGGGAGAGGGGAGGGGGGGGGGGGGGGGGGGAGGGAGAGGGGGGAAGGGGGAGGGAGAGAGGGGGGGGGAGAGGGGAGGGGGGGAGGGGGGGGGGGGGAGAGAGGGGGGGGCCGGGGGAGGAGGGAGTGTGGGGCCGGGGAGAGGGGGAGAGAGGGGGGGGGCCCGGGGGGGGGAGAGAGGGGGGGCCCCGGGGAGGGAGGGGTGGGGGGGGGGGGGAGGAGGGAGTGGGGGGGGAGGGGGGAGAGAGAGAGGGGGGGGGGGGGGAGAGAGAGGGGGGGGGCCCGGGGGAGAGAGGGGGGGGCCGGGGGGGAGAGGGGGTGGGGCCGGGGGAGAGGGGGGGGGGGGGGGGGAGAGAGGGGAGTGGGCCCGGAGAGAGAGAGTGTGGGGCCCGGGGGGGAGGGGGGAGGGGAGTGTGGGGCCCGGGGGGAGAGAGAGGAGTGTGGGGGGGGGGCCGGGGAGAGAGAGTGTGGGGGGCCCGGGGAGAGGGGGGTGGGGGAGGGGGGGAGAGGGAGTGGGGGGGTGGGGGGGGGGGGGGAGGGGGGGGGAGGGGGAGAGAGGGGGGGGGGGGAGGTAGAGGGGGGGGGGAGAGCGGGGGAGGGAGGGGGGGGGAGGGGGAGAGGGGGGGGGGGGGCGGGGGAGAGGGGGGGCGGGGGCGGGGGGGGGGGGGGGCGTGGGCCGGGGGGGCGGGGAGAGAGGGTGTGGGGCCCGGGGAGAGGAGAGTGTGGGGGGGGGGGAGGGGGGGGTGGGGGGGGGGGAGGGGGGTGGGGGGGGGGGGGGAGGGGGGGGGGGGAGGGGAGGGGGAAGGGAGGGGTCAGGAGGGGGAGGAGGGGGTGTGGGGGGGGGGGGGGGGGGGGGGGGGGGGGGGGGGGGGGGGGGGGGGGGGGGGGGGGGGGGGGGGGGGGGGGGGGGGGGGGGGGGAGGGGGGGGGGGGGGGGGGGGGGGGGGGGGAGGAGGGGGGGGGGGGGGGAGAGGGAGAGGGGGGGGGGGAGGGAGAGAGAGTGGGGGGCCGGGGAGAGAGAGAGTGTGGGGGCCGGGGAGAGGGGGGAGTGGGGGGCCGGGGAGAGGGGGTGGGGGGGGCCGGGGAGAGAGGGGTGTGGGGGGGGGGGAGAGGGAGTGTGGGGCCCGGGGGAGAGGGAGTGGGGGGGGGGGGGGGGGGGGGGGGGGGGGGGGGGGGGGGGAGGGGGAGGGGAGTGGGAGAGGGGGGGGGGGGGAGAAGGGGAAAGGGGGGGGAGGGGGGGAGAAGGGAGGGGGGAGGGAAGGGAGAGATGGAAGGGGAGAGGGGAGGAGAGGGGGGGGCCGGGGGGGAGAGGGGCCCGGGGGGGGGGGGCGGGGGGAGGGGGGGGGGTGGGGGCCGGGGAGAGGGAGTGGGGGGGCCCGGGGAGAGGGAGGGGGGGGGCGGGGAGAGGGGGTGGGGGCCGGGGGGAGAGGAGTGTGTGGGGCCGGGGGAGAGGGGAGTGTGGGGGGGGGGAGGAGGGGTGTGGGGCCCGGGGGAGGGGAGTGTGGGGGGGCCGGGGGAGAGGGGTGGGGGGGCCGGGGAGAGGGGGGTGGGGGGGGAGGGGAGAGAGGTGTGGGGGGCCCGGGGGAGAGGAGAGGGAGAGGGGGGGAGGGGGAGGGAGTGTGGGGGGGGGGGGGAGAGGGAGGGGGGGGGGGGGGGGGGGGGGGGAGGGGGGGGGGGGGGGGGGGGGGGGGGGGGGGGGGGGGGGGGGGGGGGAGGGGGGGGGGGGGGGGGGGGGGGGGGGGGGGGGGGGGGGGGGGGGGGGGGGGGGGGGGGGGGGGGGAGGGAGGGGGGGGGGGGGGAGAGGGAGAGGGGGGGGGGGTGGGGGGAGGGGGGGTGGGAGGGGGGGGGGGGAGGGGGGGGGGGGGGGGGGGGGGGGGGGGGTGGGGGGGGGGGGGAGGAGGGGGTGGGGGGGGGGAGAGAGGGGAGGGGGGGGGGGGCCGTGGAGAGGAGAGTGTGAGGGAAGTGGGGGGGGGGGGGGGAGAGGGTGTGTGGGGCCCGAGGAGAGGTAGGGGGAGCCGGAGGGGAGGGGAGGGCAGCGAGAGGGGGGGGTGGGGGAGGGGGGAGAGGGGGGGGGGGCCCGGGGGAGGGAGGGGGGGGGGGGGGGGAGAGGGAGAGTGTGGGGGGGGGAGAGGGAGTGTGGGGGCCGGGGAGGGAGGGGGGGGGCCCGGGAGAGGGGGAGTGGGGGGCGGGGAGAGAGAGAGTGTGGGGGGCGGGGGAGGGAGGTGGGGCCCGGGGAGAGGGGAGAGGGGGGGGGGGGGGGGAGAGAGAGTGGGGCCGGGGGGGAGAGGGAGTGTGGGGGCCGGGGAGAGAGGGAGGGGGTGGGGGCGGGGGAGAGAGGGGGAGGGGGGGGGGGGGGGAGAGGGGGGGTGGGGCCCGGGGGGGGGGGAGAGTGGGGGCCGGGGGAGAGGGAGAGTGGGGCCCGGGGAGAGGGGAGAGGTGGGGGGCCGGGGGGGAGAGGGAGAGGGAGTGGGGCCCGGGGAGAGGGAGAGTGGGGGCCCGGGGAGAGAGGGAGTGTGGGGCCCGGGGGAGGGGAGGGGGGGGGGGCCCGGGGAGGGGAGAGTGTGGGGGCCGGGGAGAGGGAGTGTGGGGCCCGGGGAGAGAGTGGGGGTGGGGGGAGGGGGGGAGGGAGGTGGGGGGGGGGAGAGAGAGAGGTGTGGGCCGGGGGAGGGAGAGGGTGGGGGGGGGAGGGGGGGCCGGGGGGGGGTGTGGGGGCCCGGGGAGAGGGAGTGTGGGGCCCGGGGAGAGGGAGGTGGGGGGCCGGGGAGAGGGAGAGTGGGGGGGGCCGGGGAGAGGGAGTGTGGGGCCCGGGGCCGGGGAGGGGGCCCGGGAGAGGGAGTGTGGGGCCCGGGGAGAGGGAGTGTGGGGGCCGGGCGGGGGGAGAGGAGGTGGGGGGGGCCCGGGGAGAGGGAGTGTGGGGCCCGGGGAGAGGGGGGTGGGGGGCCCGGGGAGAGGGAGAGAGTGTGGGGGCCGGGGAGAGGGAGTGGGGCCGGGGAGGGGAGAGAGAGTGGTGTGGGGGGGGGAGAGGGAGTGTGGGGCCCGGGGAGAGAGAGTGTGGGGCCCGGGGAGAGAGAGTGTGGGGCCCGGGGAGAGAGAGTGGGGGGGAGTGTGGGGCCCGGGGAGAGAGGGAGTGTGGGGGCCCGGGGAGAGGGGAGTGTGGGGCCCGGGGAGAGGGAGAGTGTGGGGCCCGGGAGAGAGGGGTGCGGGGCCCGGGGAGGGAGAGAGGGGGTGTGGGGCCCGGGGGAGAGAGAGTGTGTGGGGCCCGGGGAGAGGGAGTGTGGGGGCCGGGGAGAGAGGGAGTGTGGGGCCCGGGGAGAGGAGTGGGGGCCGGGGAGAGGAGAGTGTGGGGCCCGGGGAGAGGGAGTTTACGGCCCGGGGATAAGTCCTATTGTGTGCGAGGTTGCGGGGAGGTTTACAATGTTTCTTATTTAATGTCCCTTGTCTAACCATATAACCCATATAACAATTACAGCACGGAAAAAGGCCATCTCGACCCTTCTAGTCCGTGCCGAACACATAACCTCCCCTAGTCCCATATACCTGCGCTCAGACCATAACCCTCCATTCCCTTCCCATCCATATAACTATCCAATTTATTTTTAAATGATAAAAACGAACCTGCCTCCACCACCTTCACTGGAAGCTCATTCCACACCACTACTACTCTCTGAGTAAAGAAGTTCCCCCTCATGTTACCCCTAAACTTCAGTCCCTTAATTCTCATGTCATGTCCCCTTGTTTGAATCTTCCCTACTCTCAGTGGGAAAAGCTTTTCCACGTCAACTCTGTCTATCCCTCTCATCATTTTAAAAACCTCTATCAAGTCACCCCTTAACCTTCTGCGCTCCAAAGAATAAAGCCCTAACTTGTTCAACCTTTCTCTGTAACTTAGTTGCTGAAACCCAGGCAACATTCTAGTAAATCTCCTCTGTACTCTCTCTATTTTGTTGACATCCTTCCTATAATTAGGCGACCATAATTGTACACCATACTCCAGATTTGGTCTCACCAATGCCTTGTACAATTTTCACATTACATCCCAGCTTCTATACTCAATGCTCTGATTTATAAAGGCTAGCATACCGAAAGCTTTCTTTACCACCCTATCTATATGAGATTCCACCTTCAAATAATTATGCACGGTTATTCCCAGATCCCTCTGTTCAACTGTATTCTTCAATTCCCTACCATTTATCATGTACGTCCTATTTTGATTTGACCTGCCAAGGTGTAGCACCTCACATTTATCAGCATTAAACTCCATCTGCCATCTTTCAGCCCATTCTTCCAAATGGCCTAAATCACTCTGTAGACTTTGGAAATCCTCTTCATTATCCACAACACCCCCTATCTTGGTATCATCTGCATACTTACTAATCCAATTTACCACACCTTCATCCAGATCATTGATGTACATGACAAACAACAAAGGACCCAACACCGATCCCTGAGGCACCCCATTAGTCACCTGCCTCCAACCCGACAAACTTGACACCATTCAGATATTTTTTTGCCATAAAATTGGATAACCTCACATTTATCCAGATTAACTGCATCTGCCATGCATCTGCCCACTCACCCAACCTGTCCAAGTCACCCTGCATTCTCATAACATCCTCCTCACAGTTCACACTGCCACGCAGCTTTGTGTTATCTACAAATTTGCTAATGTTACTTTGAATCCCTTCATCTAAATCATTAATATATATTGTAAATAGCTGCGGTCCAGCACTGAGCCTTGCGGTACCCCACTAGTCACGGCCTGCCATTCTGATAGGGACCCATTAATCAATACTCTTTGTTTCCTGCCTCAAAAAAATTCTATCCATGTCAGCACTCTATCCCCAATACCATGTGCTCTAATTTTGCCCACTAGTCTCCTATGTGGGAACTTATCAAATGCTTTCTGGAAGTCCAGGTACACTACATCCACTGGCTCTCCCTTGTCCATTTTCCTAGTTACATCCTCAAAAAATTCCAGAAGATTAAGCATGATTTCCGTTTCGTAAATCCATGCTGACTTGGACCAATCCTGTTACTGCTTTCCAAATGTGCCACTGTTTCATCTTTTATAATTGACTCCAGCATCTTCCCAACCACTGTTGTCAGGCTAACTGGTCTATAATTCCCTGTTTTTTCTCTCCCACCACTCTTTAAAAAGTGGGATAACATTAGCTACTCTCCAATCCACAGGAACTGATCATGAATCTATTGAACATTGGAAAATTATCACCAATGTGTCTACAAATTCTAGAGCCACTTACTTAAGTACCCTGGTATGCAGCCCATCAGGCCCTGGGGATTTATTAGCCTTAATTCCCATCAGTCTACCCAACACCATTTCCCGCCTAATGTGGATTTCCTTCAGTTCCTCCGTCACCCCAGATCCTCTGGCCACTAGTACATCAGGAAATTGTTTGTGTCTTCCTTAGTGAAGACGGATCCAAGACGGACATTTCCCAGCTGTGTGACTATAATCCACTGTAGGATCTCTACAGTTCATCCCAAAGCAACCCTGGCCTCTCCCTATAACTGATATTACTTTGTACCATCAATCCCTCCAGCATCTTTATCTCTGTTTCTCTTCACACAAACACAGTCTGATCTACTGAGTATTTCCATCATCTTCTGTTTGTACTTTTGCATCTCCTCTCTCCCATTTTTCTTTTCCCAGTGTGAATGAAAAGTCATTAACTTGAACTGTTAACTGTTTCTCTGCCTGACCCGCTGAGTGTCACCACATTTTTTTTTTTATAATGCAATAATGTGCTCGGACAAAATGCATATGTAGCGGCAGATTTTTCATATCTTTCAGGTAATTAGCACCCTAGCCGCTAATTGTATGAAAATGGATAAGGGGAATATCTTCGGTACACGTGCAAGCTGCCTCGGAGACCTTCAGAGCTCCTCCATTCATAAATCTTCAACACACAGTCTTTTGATGAATATTATCTTTATTGTAGATATAAAGCAAGTAAGCTACATCCAAGGTTTTTCTGACTTGTTACGGCAATCTTCTTCGAACTCCAGCTCATTACTTCTGATATTAGAAAGCTCCTCGTGTCTCCGTAACAATGACATGCCTTAACCATATAATAATATAACCATATAACAATTACAGCACGGAAACAGGCCATCTCGACCCTTCTAGTCCGTGCCGAACACATAATCTCCCCTAGTCCCCATATACCTGCGCTCAGACCAGAACCCTCCATTCCCATTCCCATCCATATAACTATCCAATATATTTTTAAATGATAAAAACGAACCTGCCTCCACCACCTTCACTGGAAGCTCATTCCACACAGCTACCACTCTCTGAGTAAAGAAGTTCCCCCTCATGTTACCCCTAAACTTCAGTCCCTTAATTCTCAAGTCATGTCCCCTTGTTTGAATCTTCCCTACTCTCAGTGGGAAAAGCTTTTCCACGTCAACTCTGTCTATCCCTCTCATCATTTTAAAAACCTCTATCAAGTCCCCCCTTAACCTTCTGCGCTCCAAAGAATAAAGCCCTAACTTGTTCAACCTTTCTCTGTAACTTAGTTGCTGAAACCCAGGCAACATTCTAGTAAATCTCCTCTGTACTCTCTCTTGTTGACATGCTCAACATTGTCGAAGGATTAACCTTCTCCCTCGTCTCTCCAAAACAAATCTAAAAAACTAAACTTCTGCACAAGCAATTAAGCTGCAAAGACACGTCATAAATCCCACCCACATTATAACGGGCAGTCTAAAATTTAAAGACACATGCCACCCACAATGACATGCAAAACAGGCCAAATGGCCACTACAGGGTAGTTACCCAGTCGGGAAATTATGCTCAATTGAAGCATTCACATATTATTTCGTTTCAAATGAAGTCACAAACTAAAAACATATTCACCAATCAAAGACATGATATATACCACAATGACATGCAGCAACATTACAATACAGTATCTCAACTCTTTTTACACGTTGCAATGAATGCAATTTCTATTATTTCTTTCCATTTCTAAACGAAAATGTGGTTGGATTATTCAACGTATGATCAACCTTGGTGAGACCAAGCGCAGGCTTGGCGATCGCTTCGCACAACACCTCCACTCAGTTCACAACCTGATCTCCTGGTGACTCAACACTTCAACTCCTCCTCCCATTCCGAATCCGACCGTTCTGTCCTGGGCCTCCTCCATGGCCAGAGTGAGGCCCACCGCATATTGGAGGAACAGCAACACCTCATATTTGCTCGGGTAGTTTACACCCCAGCAGTATGAACATTGGCTTCTCTAATTTCAGGTAGTCCTTGCTTTCTCCCTCCTTCCCCACCCATTCCCAGCTCTCCCACAGCCTACTGTCTCCGCCTCTTCCTTTAATTTTCGGGTGTGTCCCCAACATCAATCTGCAGAAGGGTCTTGACCCGAAATGTCCTCAATTCCATCGCTCCATAGATGCTGCCTTACCCGCTGATTTTCTCCAGCTCTTTTGTCTACCAATGGGATCCCACCACTGGCCACATCTTCCCATCTACTCCCCTGTTGGCTTTCCGCACACACCACTCCCTCCGTAAATCCCTGGTCAATTTGTCTCTTCCCACCCAAACCACCCCTCTCCTTGCACTTTCCCTTGCAACCGCAGGAAATGCTTTACCTCCCCGCTTGACACCATTCAAGGACTCAAGCAGTCTTTCCAGGTGCGACAGAGGTTCACCTGCACCTCCTCCAACCTCATTTATTGCTTCCACTGCTCTAGGTGTCAGCTGCTCTACATCGGTGAGACCAAGGAAAGGTTCGCTTCACCCAACACCTCCGCTCGGTTCACAATAACCAACCTGATCTCCTGGTGGCTCAGCACTTCAACTACCCCATCCATTCCAAATCCAAACTTTCTGTCCTGGGCCTCTTCCATGGCCAGCGTGAGGCCCACCGTAAATTGGAGGAGCAGCACCTCATATTTCGCTTGGGCAGTTTACACCCCTGGTGGTATGAACATTGACTTCTTCAATTTCAGCTAGTGCCTGCTTTCCCCTCCTCCCCTTCCAAGCTCTCCTCAGCCCACTGTCTCCGCCGCTTCTTCCTTTCTTCTTCCCCCCCCCCCCCCCCCCCCCCCCCCCCCCCTCCCCCCTAACATCTCAGTCCGTGAAGAAGGGTCTCGATCTGAAACTGAGATAAGTTAACCTACAAAGCCAATGCATCTTTGGGGATGGTGGGAGGAACCCACAGGCTTGCAGGGAGAATGTGCAAATTCAACACAGACAATGCCCGAGGACACGGGATCGAACACAGATCTCTGGCATGTGAGGTAACAAGTGTGCCATCTGTGCCGCTATATTTTGTTTTCCAACACACAAAAAATTATTCGTTGATAACTTTGGTTACTAAAAAAATGAATGTATCCATTTTTAGTCTTAAATCTCCAATTGACGCTATGTCCCCCTTTACAGCTACTGTATGTTCCAAGATTAGAGGGCAGTAACATTGGCCATAAAGTGTTGCCTCAAAGTGCCCGAGACACTGAATGATCATGACTTGGGTGCTGTCTGTATGGAGTTGCTCCTTTCCCCTTTGATCACATGGGTTTTTCCCTCTTCTCCAGTGCGCTCTTCTGCTTCCACATTCCAAGGTGTAGGAAGTCTATTTCAGACCCACACGCAAAAAAGAACCCGTAATATTTTCCTTCTTGTCCAGAGTTCGTCGTATCTGGTTGAGAGACTTCCCCACCTCCAGATTTTTGTGTCATCTATCTTCATATTAAATAAAAACCACATCTGCTGTTTCCTCTTTCCACACACCCATGGATACTATAACGCTAAACTTTAATTAGTCCCAAGGAGGAAATTGTTGTTGTGGGTAAGATATAACTCTC